>NC_133802.1:9139246-9289246 GCF_043250625.1 Sebastes fasciatus
ATCACCACTGCTACGCTCAGGGTCTGAAATTAGCACCCGCCACCCGCCAAATGCGGGTAAATTGTTGGCAGTGGCAGGTAAAAGCGTCAGGCTATCCGCCACCTTGGCAGGCAGGGAAAACGATAGGGACATTGATGAAAGCTGGACCATCAAAAACCTTGGAGTGATTTTTGATTCTGGTCTAACATATAAAGGCTATTACCAAGACAGCATTTTTGCATCTTAGTAATATTGACAAAATACGACCTATTCTATCATCGCATGATGCTGAAACTGTTATCCATGCATTTGAATCCTCCTGTCTTAATTATTGTAATGTCCTTTTCCCTGGTCTACCTAGTTGTGCTACTTGAAGTCTTCAGCTTGTTCAGAAAGCTGTAGCTACAAAACTAGAAAAAGTGAAACTGTGACACCCATTCTGGCCTCTCTTCACTGGTTACCAGTACAAGCTAGAGCTGATTTTAAGGTTCTTCTTCTAACTTATAAACCTTTGCATGGTCTTGCACCACCTTACCTAGCTGAGCTAATTACACCGTAAACACCAGCCTGACCTCTTCGCTCTCTTAATGGTGGTCTCCTGGTCCTTCCTTCAGTCAGCAGTAGCCTACCATGCCCCTTTATCTCTAGAATGGCCTTCCATTAAACGTTAAAGAAGCAAGATCAGTTGAAATCTTTAAATCAAGACTGAAAACCTACCATTATTCACTTTATTATAGCCTACCCTAGAGCTTAGTCAGGTCAATCCCCTTTTAATATAATTTTAACACTAATGTTCTTAATGTGGCTGTTCTTATATGGTGTATTATTTATTTTCTTGCTGTGTGTTCTGTCTGTTCTTGTATTTATTACAGCCAACCCCTGAACTTAGTCGGGTCCATCAGCCCTTTTAACATCCCTGTTCTTACTGTGGTTGTTTTACTTTTAATGTTTATTATTTGATGTGCTTGCTGTGTGTTCTTTGTATTCTTTTTTAATTGTAAAGTGTATTGGGACCATGCTGCATGGTGGTGCTGCATAAAATTGATTGATTGATTGGATGTGCTTTAATTCTGTATTGTCTACGATCGAGTGTGGTCACAAAGCAGCGATAAACACACAGAAGGACTCGCCGTCCAGTCTGTTTTTGTCTCCTTCCACTAACTGACATATACGGGTGATGCCGTCGTAAATTGAATGTCTGAAGTGTATCCAGATATACCAGACTTCCGAACGTCTCAGACGCTTCAATACGAATACGCATATACCGTTACACCCTTAGTGGAAATCACTTTGTTTTTTGGCCACATCAGAGTGAAATTAATTTTATTGGTTGAATATTATCTGTGATAAATACCAACAGACTAATCAACTTTCTTATCAGAGTTCTATTAGCTGCAATACTGGCGATGTAAAATGGACTTGGCAGCAAATCAGGACCAAGCATGAAAACATAATCCAAAGTGGTAAAGGATGTAGTTGTTGTGCCTTCATCATGACTGTAGCTATGGATGATATGCTGTGTAAAAGTGTTTATTATTACCTGAAGTTAACAGGAAAAAAAAATACACTTGCTGTGTACAGTATTCTTGCTCAGAATTTCTGCATCACCAACTGAATGCATGTAGGTTCCCATGGCGATGCATACAGTTTGTGCTACTGCAATTGCACGGCTTCATTTTAGCAGCATTACTAATGTAATGGTGAGGCTTGACAAGTTTGCATATATAATGTATTTTACAAGAATGGTGACGCAAGGAGTTGATTAGTGAAAGGCGCTTTTTATAGCCGGTTTCAATCGGGAACTCTGAACATAACCAGGGGTCTCATTTATAAAACAATGAGTAGGATCCATAGTAAAAATGTACGTCCGCACAAAAGCCGAACATGGAGTGCGCCAAAAAAAACTAACTGTGCATACGCACACCTGCAGGCAATGTTCCCTTTATTAATCACAGCCCACCTGGAAATGTGCGCACATGGATCCGCCTCATATCCCGCCGTCTAAACACCAACATTCAACCATAAATGGTTGATGCAAAGCACCTCTTGAATGTTTCTGAATGAGCCTGTTGATCAATGGATCTTCACGGTGAATCACGGCGACTACCGAGAGGAAGACCAAGAAAAGTTTCTTTCTGACACAGAGATCGAGGTGCTTGTGGGCGAGGTGGTCCCTGAACACTCGTTCCCTCCTAATTCTACAATTCCCATAGTCCTCACAGTGCCAGTGCATCCTCCACGCAGCATGTTACGAGTGTCACCGCAGTGTTTATATGTTTACAGCAATCAGACTGATCGATTCACAACTTGCCAAAATTATTGAGACAATCAGTAATATCCCCCCGCCCTGGATATCATTTGAAAAAGGAAGTTTGATAAGTGAACACAATTTATTTATTTAAGTTTTTATGGTGAACTTGGCCTGCATTATAATTAGGACTGATAATGATAATGAGGATATGGAGATTAACGACTGTGTGAGAGCTGTCACTGGCTTTATTTCCACATTTTGCTAATTTACACCATCCATACTGTACGTGCAGGAGGTGAAGATGTAAAGATGTTTGTCTATGTGTACTGTATCTGTCCCTATCTAATAAACTATACATAAGTGAATCAGTCATGTCTTGTTCACTGTAGCGATTTTACACACAACAACTTTATGAAGACTAATATCGTACATGGTGATATATGAACACTATGAGAAAATATTATTAAAACTATTGCCGCTCTGTTCTGCCATTCTTTAAAGCTGTTTGATGTAATCTTGGATTTCTACAACTGATGATGATGATTTCAACAGTTACGTTGCTCCACAACTGACCACGAGTGTCGGTAATCCGGCCCTCTCCTCTGCACTCCGGAGGTGGAGGGAATGTGATGGTGAGACAGCGCTGATGAAATATTGATCACAATTTGCTTTGAGATTTGAGATGGCTGATATCTTTTACATTTGTAAGGTGCGTATGGAGCACAAATAACACTGCTGGTTTGAATGTTTATGATAAAGTAACGTGTGATTTGAAGTGAAGTTAAATGTGTGGGAGGCATAAATAAACGTATAATGATGCCTCTCACATTTAATTTCTACAATCTGGCTTCAATTCACCACCTCACCACCTGCGTCACCAGTTTCCCGCCTCCAGGTCAAAGTTTCCGTACAACATGCGCACATTCTCCGGTCAAGTTTGGTTTCATAGATCGCAACTTTTGCGTGTGTGGGAAGTAGCGTACGCATATATCAGGCCCCGTTTTGTGCGTACGCAATGGTTAGAAATGAGACCCCGGGTCCGTAGCAGGTTAGGTGTGCAGCATAAGTTACCATGGCGATCTAGCCAAGTTAAAAGAGAGCCACCTTCCTAACGTTGAAAACTCTAGCTTCAGGCTCAACATTCCTCACTAAAACCCACTAAGTTTGCTTCATAGTTCACCTCTCTGGAGCAGAAAATATCTCGTGGGAGTTCTGTGACGGACCCCTGCGTAGTCTGCTTGTGTGTGTGAGCACGACATCAGTATCAGTTAACTGTGGTTTGCCTGTTTTGGTTTCAAGGTGTCAGAGGAGCCTGAGTCCCAAAGGCTGCCTTCACATGAGATCAGGCGGTGCGGCGAAAACGCAAGTCTTCCCCCATTCATTTTGAATGGCTGTAGTGCGTTTGGGCTACGGCGGCTGCAGAGGGTGCCAAAAAAATGCAGTGGCCTGCGGCAGAAAAGTAGAAACAAAATCAACTTTTGGAGGATCACGCTGCGGTGGGTAATCACGTAACCTGCGATCTAGAGCTGTAAAACCCAGCCATGAGGGGGAAAAAAGGCATTAATCGTCGCAGCTAAGGGGGCATTAAAGTGACTCGCCCGCCCAGACCTCCGCACAACCCTGCGGCGAACTGCTGCAACGCCGGATCTCGTGTGAATGCAGCCTAAGCCAGATGTTTGTTGTTTTCTTCAGGTCTATGACCTTGACATTCGACACACTAAAGGAACAGACAATGTCACAGCAGATGAGTTGTCTCATGACCCTGTGCAAAGATTTTTGCCATTGTGATCCCTGATCCTATACTATCATTTCATGTTGCCTGTGTGACCTGCGCCTGCTGTGCTTCTCTGGTACAAGGGTTGCTGAGGATGGGTGGGGGAAGGAGCAGGCCGAGGGGTCACGTAGCGTTACATACTGTGTTTTCTTTTTTCTTTACTTTGAGTAATTGTTTTGTGCTTATGGGTGGTTGGCAGAAGGCCAATGATCCCTCTGGGACACTGACTTTATGCTTGTGTGTGCGACATCAGTATCAGTCAACTGTGGTTTGCTTGTGTTGGTTTCAAGGTGTCAGAGGAACCTGACTGCAGTCCCTAAGATCTGGAGCACCTGGGCCCAGTGCTCCACGGGATATAAAGGCCCAGGCTTCCACTTTGGCTCGCTCTATTCCCTGCCAACCCCTTTTCCTTACAGCCTTTTGTTACACTTTTTACTCACTCACTTTTACCTCACACTACTTTAACAGCTCCAAATGAACACTAGTGATGTCACTGACTAAAGCCCCGTTTCCACCGCAGGAACTTTCCCCCGGAACTAAGAACCTTTTGAGGAACTCTTCGTTACGACCACAGGGACCACGGTCTAAATTAAGTTACGGGGACATTTTATGGGATCTTGTTTTGGTGAGTTTTATTTTGTTTCTGTCTTTGAATGAAGTACTTTACGATGCTCCGCCACTAGAACAGCTGATCTCAACATAAACAAACACACGTGGATGATGACGCAAGTGTACTCGGGTACGGAACAACTTTACTAATGTGAAAGATGAGCGGTGAGTGGGGGAGTGGGGCAATTGTAGTCGGGCACGGTACGGATCAATCGTACCTAATGTGAAAACGCCCTAAAAGTCCCGGGAACTTTTAGTGGAAACCCGGCTTATAGTAACACACCACACATCCGAAGTTGCTTCTTTATGTTCTTTGTTATAATTAATAATTTATTATTATTATCTGCCATTTTGTTTCCGTTCCTGTTTATGTCATGGCCCACGAGCCGGGTCATGACAGTTCTGAAAGCGCAGTTTCAAGTAATGACATTAGATTTCTACAAGGTGGGAAAACACCGTTCTTCATCCGTGTTTGCACTTCGGTTGGTTCGTCACGGCAGATGACACAGCGTTTGTGTGTGTGTGTTTGTGTCTGTTGTTTGCCAACTGTGCTTTGTACGGACAACCGCAGATACATGACTCTGTGTGTATGTGTATGCTGGGTTTGTTGGGACCTGCTGCACTGATTCCTGACCAGCTCGCAGTATCAAATTAGCAACACTCAACACAGACTTACTGTAACTTAACACCCACCAACTCTCACTTTTTCTCCATCGCTCTGTCTCTCTATCCCTCTCTCTCTCACACACAGACACACACACACACACACTTTTCTTCCTCCATTCACCCCTCTCTGTTCCTCACCATCTCACAGTTCTCAGTCATCTTTCTCTCTCTTGCTGACTTTCCCAGCCAACTTCTCTCTGCTGTTGTGTTGCTAGGTTACAAACTAGTTGAAGGAGTGGGCGTAGTGTGGTACCACACCCCTGTTAGAACATACAAGTACGCGCGTGCAGGCGCACACACTAAAGACACAGAAACCCAAATTCTACCCTCCGTAGTCATTACAAATCTTTGATTGGCATAATTGTAACAACTTGTTCTTTTTTATGCATGTTTGTGTGTGTGAGAGAGATTATTATTATTTTCATTATAGATTAATCAATTGATTATTTTTTTAATTAATGGTCTGAGCTGCAACGATGAATCAATTAATTGTCAACTACTAAATCAATCACCAAAGAAAGTCCAAATTCTCTGCGGCAGCTTCTTCAATTTGAATAGATTGATAGATAGATAGATAGATAGATAGATAGATAGATAGATAGATAGATAGATAGATAGATAGATAGATAGATAGATAGATAGAGTTCGCCACCATGGAAAAACAACACAACAATGGAGCGCACACCCCATCAAGCCCCCAGGAAGAGCGTCGGTCATGGATGCGAATTTTCGTAGTGGCCAAACGGCGATACTGCAATTTCCGTGTCCATCACGTGATGCCATTGGGCCCAAAAATACTTTTTCCCATAGCCTTACATTGGGAAAGAGACGTCTGTAACTCAGCGGATAATTTTTTTGGGAGGTAAATCACTTTCCCAATACGAACACTGTAATAGACCCTATTTAAATCATTAGGTCCTAAAAGTTATAAAACACACTAATAGCTGAATCCAGAGTTATTTCCCTTCCTCCGTTCATGTGAATGAGATCCAGACCGAGGCTGGAGCGAGGGCTGGGAGGCGGAGTTAGCAAGCCGTGACGACAGCGTGACGACAGCGTGACGACAGCGTGACGACAGCGTGACGACAGCGTGACGACAGCGTGACGACAGCGTTACGACGGCTGTGACCCTGTGACCGAGCCATGTGACCGAGTGGACGCTACTGCGCATGTTCCATGTGCCCAATAGATGCGGAAGATCGCCGGAAGATCCGGGTACCTTTCCCCTTGGAAGTCGAGCCATTTTAGCATCATGCGCCACTGAGCAACTTTCATAGGAATGAACGGGGCCCCGCCTCCAACGCTGTATCCAGTTCTCTTAATACACCCATGACAGCCATCAATTAGTGTCTGTAGCAAATCAAAATGGCAGCAAAAGAAAGTTTGCTGATCCCATATTTGTGGTCTGATAAACAGTAAATTCATCGAAATCAGTGCCCCATATCACTATTTTCCAAGCTGTCATAGGGACCCTAAAAAGTTTTGGAAAATCTTGCAAAAGTGCATCTTTTTTTTTCTTTCAACCTTTGATTTTTTTCCCTCCATGTCCCGTCCGGGCCTCCATAATTAGTTATGTTTCAAGTAGTTGCAGTGCTAAACATGGACCCACAATTACAGACAACTGTCTGCAATAATTGCAGGTGTGCTATTAGAGATTCTAGTCGATCCTTGCACACTTTAACTCCATTCATCCATTCATTCATGGATTTACTCAATCAGCGTTCTATCCATTCATCCATTATAATCCCATCATCCATTCACCAATAGATTTATCCAGGAATCCATCCCAGCCAGGATTACGCTCCATGAATAAAATGTGTTTTACTGTTGATGGAAGTGCTTTCATTCTGTATGAGATGTGCTGCAGTGCAGTGAGACTGGTGTATTTTCTAAATTCAGTCTACTTGCGTAGTAATAATGCATGAGTAAAATAAAATTCATCTTCTCCTGATCAGTTTTTTTGTGATCAAAACATTTTGTCAGCATGTTAGTGTTGCAACAAAATGTGATTTTGTTATAGAATAATTAATGACATGTATCCTGTTCCATTTGTTTGAGCCAAACGATGATGGCGTAGGAATCAGACGGATGATTTGGACACAGTTTGCAGCAACAACAGTCGTGCAGTGGTGTTTATGTGTGACTCCACCCAAGAGTACGATGTCACTCATCCTTCCACTCGCTCTTTCAACTCATCTCAGTGTACCAGTCCATCTCCATTTATCCACTCTATAAATCCATCCAGCATTCACCCATTCATGTATCTACTCATCCACCCAACCATTCCTTTCATCAGTCTTTTCATAATTGTGCTCTCATCCATTCATCCATCTAGCCATCTACTCCTCCATTATTCATCCATCCACTGATCTACTTTTTTAACAATTCAACCATTCATCCATCCATGCCTGCTCACCTTCAGAGGTGTGGGACTGTAGTCTCTGGCAGAGCCCCTCTGTGTCTCCGTAGCTCTCCTGGATTTTCTGCAGGGCATCGGTCCCTCGGAGCTCCATCAGCTCCGTGAGCTCCAACGCCGTGACCCCAAATTCTCCCCCTGCTTGGCTGCCATCTGCCCTTGCTCCTCGCGTCCCTTTGGGATAAAACTCCACTGCACTGTTTGCCATTTCACCCATAGTGGCTGTTGTTGACATGTCAGTAAGATTTTTCTTCTGTTTTGGTCCTCCTTTCGCTCTGTAGTCTGTCCTCAACTCAGTTCCCCTTTCGTTTGGTTGGTGGAGGGTTGTTCATGTGCTCAACAGTGAGAATCTTGGTTCAGTCTTGATTTCTTACTTGAAAATGTGTTAATATAATCATACACCTAAACCCTTTTTTAAATTTCATTTAGGGCAATGAAGGGACGTTGGTTGTTTGTTTTTGTTTTTTTCTCCTCACTATCTTGGCCTAGCCTCCCACTGCTCCTTTAATTCTCCATAACAGGAGGAGGAGGAGGGTGAGGGGGATCAAGGACAGCAAGTGGGGGCACTTCAGAAGCGTGAGGTCTGAATGAATCCAGCTTTCTTTTCCTTCGTCTCCTCTGCGACTCCGCTCTTTCCTCGTTTCTGTCCCCCTCCCTCCAGGGTCACGGCCAGTCCATGGACAGACAGACGGACGGGCTGACAGACTTACAGACGGGGATGGAGGGATGACGGACGGATGGAGAGAGGGGCGAGCAAGGCAAAGGCGGCTGATAAACCAGAGACAGGAAGTGGATCCAGTTTAGAGGTAGCTACTGCTGCACCACCAGGACCTAAGAGAGAGAAAGGAAGAGATAAAACATTACCACTCTGTTGGTCTAGTAGGCTATGACTTGATGTATACAGTCATGGGTACAAACATGATACATCTGATTATATATAAGATCATTATTGGTACTAGTGCAGTGTCTGTTCGGGGCGTGGCCGTTCGACACGCGTGCCCATTCGGAACTGTCTGATTGCGTTGTTAGGGGCCGCAGACAACGTGCTTGACTTAGTCTGCAGAGCCCTGAAGCCTGAAGAAGAGCGCTGTTGACATTGTTTATTCAAAGTTGATAAATATTGAGCGTGTCGCGTGTCCAAATTGCACCAACTTCAACAATGCACGGCCTCGGGTCCCCAGCAAAACACCCGCCAAGTGTGAAGTAGATCGGATGAACGGTTCTCGAGATATTCAAAGGACACACATACAGTACATACACCTTTGCTCAGTTTTTCCACGCATTTCGCCGTAAACACCTTTGTCTCACTTCATGCAATGTTTAAACCTACGATCATTGATTTTTTGGCCACTTGGGGGCAGCACAACAAGCTGTAAACATAACACTGACATCACTTTATAAATTCCTTATGGCTAACATGTTAGAAAACAGTGGCTTATTTACATATGCAGCTGACACGGAGTATCATTAGAATTAATTTTGAGCTGACAAAAGTCCAACACTCACTAGTGCAAACCGATAAATCGTATTTCCATCGTGATCATGATGTGAACATGCACGATAAACACAACGCAAAAGACTGCCTGAAATGCAATGAATAAGAAAAATGTGAAAAAAGTGCAGTAAAACTTTAGCAAGTGTAAAGCCAAGACTTTATCAAGTCTACTTTAAACCTGTTCGACAAGCATAAACATGATGTTACAGTTTAACATGTAAAAAAGCAATATTTCGATCTGCTCTGTCAGTAAGCTAGCTGACAGCTTTCTCCAAGCTATACAAATCAAACAATCACCTAAATGTTGCTTTGCTGTCATCCACTAAAAATAAAGCACCACCTTCCCTACAGGATGGCATTATTCTATTGTTTGTTGTCAGTAAACCCCATGAAAAGACCAACAAGGTGGTGGTCCATCTCTCTGAAGAGAGGCAAAGTCCCTCCCCTTCCGGTGGACCACCATGGGACTTTATTTACGGAGAAAATATGAACGGTAGTCAACAGCAAAAGACAAATAATGTTTTGATCCGATTTGAATTGCGTTATGAATCACACATATGATATTTGTCAATTTCAAAGATAATTTTGCAAGTCAAGAAAGTTACAGATTGTTATAAAATAGTTGAAGTATAAGGCTGAAAATACGTAATTAAAAAGACGACACACCCAAAAGTGTCGTAGTGACGTCGCTCTCTCTGAAGCTACGATACCTGTGTGTTTCCTATTGGGATGAACTCACACCAGCAACGGGTCTGATTTTCTTTCTCTTCCCGGCTGATAAAAAGACCAGGAGTCGCTGGATAAAACACATCAGGTAAGATAACGTTACATCTTTGCGTGGAACACAGCTACGTTAGCTAGCTAGCTAGCTTTAACACAAAACTAAATGATACTACGACAAACTGAGACTTTCTTGACTTGGAAAAATTATATTTTAAATTGAGAAAAATCATATGTGTGATTCATGGCGCAATTCAAACAGGATACAAAAAAATATGTCTCTCGCCGTTGACTACCGTACATATTTATATTTCCGAAAAAAGGTCCCATGGTGGTCCACCGGAATGGGAGGGACTTCGCTTCTCTACTTTCTGACTTCCCTAACCTCTGTCTTTGGCTCTCAGTTCCAAGCCCATTGGTTCCTACTCAGGACTTAAATCTTTAAAAAGACCTCATAAATATGTAGTTTCATTTCTAAAGTCAAGTCAGACAGTAATTTCCTTGAACAACTGGGCGCTCTAGTTTTTATCAACCATTACTCAAACAGGAGCATTTGGTGCTCTAGTGAGTATTTCCAGCAATGCGTTTTAATACTTTCTGGACAACAACGGCTCTATGGCACAATCAATTGTTGGGATTTGTTGTTAATAAGACAAATAAATATGATTACCATCATGTTCCTTTAGGTTAACCCAAGTAATGATAACTTCAAACAGTCTATCCACTGTCACAAACCGTGCCGTGCCGGCACACATCCACATGCCTTATAGGTGTGATTAATTCCTGTTCAACTTGTTCAGCCTAATAAAAGGCTTGTGACACCCGAAAGAGGGGAAGTGAACTGTGCTTGTTGAATCCCCTGAAAAACAATTCCCCAATCACTAAATAACATTTCAACCCATCTCTGGAACAGATTGAATTGGAATAAATCTGACACAGTATAGCGCCGAGTAGGACAGCAACTTCAGCCACACTGAGAGAGACGAAGCTTCGTCCCACATGAGCAATTAGCGCTGCGTGTAACTAAATATTCTCAGCGTCACACATGACACAACACGTTCTAAATGTCCATTCTAAAGGATGAGCATTAAAAAAAAAAGAAGAGAATCTCATCATTAATTCCTTTTCTCCTCCCTCCTCTCCACTCTTCACTCTCCCTCAGCTCCCTCTGCCTCTTGCATCTTCTCCCTCCCTTTTTTCCTCTCTGCCCTGCCATGCCTCCATCCTGACTGAGAGTGTTAGTTTATGACTGAGTCACCCAGCTCTGCCTTTGAAGCTTCCTCTCGCTCCATCTTTTCTTATTTGCCTGCTCTCCCATCTATCTATCTGTATCTGTCTACTCTCTATATATGGATTCATTATGGATTGTCTGGGGTTTTTTTTGTTTTTTTTTACATGGTTTGTGTCATTGCTTGTTATTATTTTACCATCCGCTTTTTCCTCCTCTCCTGACTCCCTCATTTTGTTGCTATCCCTGTCTATCTGCTTCCTGCTACTGCAATCATTTATTTACTCAGCCAGTCGAGCATTTTCTTCCCAGCCCGGTCTCTTACTCACTGATTCTGTCTGATTTTATAACGCTCACGCAAGAAAAAAAGCTCTTCTGTTCAGCCTCCCAACTACTGCAACTAACTCTGACCGTGTCTTTCTGTTTGTTTCAGAGCTTTGATGTGCATGTGCACATGTGCGCCTGCATTACATAAACTGAAAAAAAAAAAAACTTTGTTACACAATTTATTATGCCTTTCTAACTCTTACATACACACACACACACACAAACACACAGACACACACAAATACAGTCCACTTTAGCCATAGGATTCGAGCATCGCAAGTGTACAATACACAAAAAGACACTAACAGCCCAGAGACATCACTTATATGATCGCTGACATGACACACAAACAAATGTGTCATACTCTGCTTTCAAAATGAAAGTAAAAGAGAGTGAGGGGGATGGGGGTACTGGCTGAAAATGTGTTTGAACATGAAAAGAGTCAGACAAAAGGTCACCACAATCCTCAGTGGCCTG
Source organism: Sebastes fasciatus (assembly GCF_043250625.1). NCBI lineage: Eukaryota > Metazoa > Chordata > Actinopteri > Perciformes > Sebastidae > Sebastes > Sebastes fasciatus. The sequence goes on from NC_133802.1 coordinate 9,151,189, forward strand.
CCCATTTATCCTGAATGCTAGCCCTGCTTCTCCGCACACCATCCCTCAGGGGGTCGGAGCAATTTGATTGTTTTTTTTTGTTGTTTTTTTTAAGAGAAAGTGGCCTCTCTTTTTTCCCCTCAGGTATTATTTCTTTATCACAGAAGCAAGAAAGTTGAGGAGGGTACAGAGTGGGGAACACACCGGAGTGAAGGTCCTCCTGGGATTTGATTCTAGGCCAGCAGTGTGTGTGTGTGTGTGTGTGTGTGTGTGTGTGTGTGTATGCGCCTGTATATGTGCGTGTGTGCGTGTGTGAGAACTTGTCAGTATTTAGTCTGCGGTCCACTTGTGTGCACCTGCAGTCCTACTTTCCAACAGGCATCTGAAGGGGTCACCTCTGGCGGGGCCCTTGTATCTGGGCTGCTGCCTGCCGTCGCTGGCTCGGCGCCAGTCACACACTTCTGTAATGCCCAGCGGGAATAACACACTTAGAAGTGTGGAGCTAAGAGGGCACAGATATATCTGCATTACTGTAGAGCACATTAAAGCAACTGGATGATGCTGACGATGACGAGGATGATGATGATGATGATGATGATGATGATGATGATGATGATGATGACATGCTTGGCAAAGGGAGGGGCCTGTGATTGGACTTGGAAAGAAAGAAAGAAAGAAAGAAAGAAAGTCCCAGTTCAGACTGACCGTCGTCCACTCTGATGTGTATCCATCTCTCTTGCATCTCACACACACACACACACACACACACACACACACACACACTCTGGCACTCACAACGTCCCATGTCTATCTCCTCCTCCTCCTCGTCCACCCAAAGCCACACACACACTAAATACTTGCAATTTGCCAGCAAGACTGTGCACTTCTGTGCAGGAATGGCCCCCATGAAACAGTGTGCTTCCCACACACAAAACGACCTTTCCTGGTCACCTTCAGACGTGCCTGAGCTTCATCATCCCTCTGCTCATCCTCCTCATCATCATCATCACCATCACCATCATCATCACCACATATATGGCAACAAGAGGAGGTCCTGATTAATGCCTAGCGAGAAACTACACTGATGTAGGCCATACTGAAAAAAAAATGCAAGGAGAAAGAGAGAGAGAGTGAAGCCTATATGGTGCGCCACACATGCCTACCCGATGTGTCCCTCCGCAAGGTTACCGGCCCGGCCCAGACTCAAACCGACCCTGAACGGAGCAGACTTGTGAAGGTCCCTCCGGCCAGAGATCATTTACCAGATCAAATCGACACCCCCGCAGCTCAGCGCTGCAGGTGCGACGCGCCGTAACCGAGACAAAACAACGCAATTGATACCCAATAGCTTAAAGCCTGCATGGTACATATACTAGCAGCCGGGAAAAAAGCAGGAGGCGAGCGGCTCCATCCATCCACTGACACTATAGGACACGACCGGATGGATGGATGGATACGTATCATTACGCATACACACATATAGTCCCTCATAAATGTCTATTTGCCAGGGCATTATGGTACGTCCTATACTGTATAGGGCTTTTATTCCAGCTGTGTAAGGCCTGCGGTGAGAGATGCACATTATATAGGCCCTAGCTGCTTCACATTGTTAAGAAACATCCAGCTACATGCTACTAATGAATCACAGACATCTTCATTATAACACACACAAAAAAAACGGCGCCCCGGTGGGTAAATAACAGTCACGCACGCGGGCACGCACGGACTCACCGACACTCACCGTGCAGGCCGAGCTCAAGGACATCAGCATCAGCGCGCGAGCCGGGGAGGCAGAATCCCCGTTAATCTGCGTTGTGTGCGCGTGGAGGAGCAGAGAGAGAGAGAGAAATGTCCCCAAACCGGATGAGAGTAGAGCTCTAATATACAACACGGGAGGGGGTGGTGGTGGTGGTGGTGACGGCGGGGGGAGACCGGGAGGACCGGGTGCTGCGGCAGCTCCTCCGGTAGCCTGGAGTCCGAAGAGGAGTGGAGGGATGAAAGAGGACGACGACGGTGCTGATGAGATATTCCGCTGCTCCGCGCGCTCTCCGGTCACCTGACGGTCGGTCGGCGGAGTTCTGCTGCGGCGCGAGAGAGAGAGAGAGAGAGAGGAGAGAGAGAGATGGAGAGAGAGAGAGAGAGAGAGAGAGATGGAGAGAGGGAGAGGAGAGAGAGAGATGGAGAGAGAGGAGAGAGAGAGAGAGAGAGATGGAGAGAGGGAGAGGAGAGAGAGGGGAGAGAGAGAGAGAAAGAGAGAGAGAGAGAGAGAGTATGCGCCGGGTTGAGGGTTTAAACACCTCCTTGGTAGGGAGGATGGATGGATGGATGGAGGATGGATGGAGGATGGATGGAGGTGGGGGGGGTTAGTCCTAGACTCGGGCGAGCTGCTCCCGGCGGTGAGGAGCTGCTGCTAATTTGACAGAATTAGGTTAACTGTTAACTGTTAACTGTTGGGGGCACTGGGAGAGAAAAGAAGAGAGAAAAAGAAAAGAGACGCGCCGCGGTGAGAGCTGAAGCTCATGCGACATCTTTGGAGGAGGAGGAGGAGGAGGAGGAGGAAGAGGAGGAGGAGGAGGAGGAGGGGTTGAGCCACTGAGAGAGCCGGCGCGCACAGGAGCTCGGTCGCAGCATCCGCGAGAAGAGCCGAGTGAGGAGGATGGAGGGTGGGGGGGGGGGATGCTGTACACGTCAACCTGCGTGATGACGACACCAGACACACACCGCAGTGTACGCTCTTATATATTCTCAGTTGGTATTTAGAAGCATGTTTTAAACATGCAGATGACCTCAGTGGCTGCTGTATATTATAAAGCTCACATTGTGAGGATTCTTTGAAAGATTGAAAATAAAAAAAAAAACACGCAAATTATAAAATATAGAACGGGCCTATAGATAAATATAGAGAGAAAAGAAAAATAATCTTTCTCGATAAACATGAGCTGACCCGACTTGAAGTCGTTTAACTTGAAATGATGAGTTGAATGAATGTACTGCGTTGAGTTCAACTATCTAATTGAGCTATCATAAGGACAGTGCATTATGTTAGGACAGTGCAATATGTTAAATAGGGACAGTGCAATATGTTGCATCTGTGTAATATTGGGCTATTGTCTGTGCAATATGGGCAAGACGGTAGACGGTGCAGTGCACTACCTGGGTGCAATACCTTCCATGGTGTGTGTGATAGTATGTGCCATTGTGTACCTGGACTGTGTATGTGTTGAAACATCTGTTTCTGTGGAACTGTTACCCTGTCTTGTGTGGAATCGTTTATTATTGTTGTTGATGCTGTTTTAATTTAGTGTTTGTAACTGCAGTTGGACGGAGTCCAGGAACAATTTCCCCACGGGGACAATAAAAGTATATCTTATCTTATCTTATCTTAGATGGGGCCTATAGATAAATATAGAATGAAAAGAAAAATGGGAAAAGTCTTGGAAACAACTGCGTTGTACAACACCGTATAGTGGAATCAACTATAGGCTAATCAAACATGAGTTGACCTGACTTGAAGTCGTTTAACTTGAAATGATGAGTTGAATGAATGTACTGCATTGAGTTCAACTATCTCATTAAATTAAGATGCTAAAGAAACATGATTAGCATATGGGGCGGCTGTGGCTCAGCGGTATAGAGGCGGTTCGATCTCCGGCTCCTCCGGTCCACATGTCGAAGATACTGATACTGAACCCCAAATCTGTCCCATTGTTGCGTGAATGAGCTTTTACGTGGCCATGCAGCCTCTGTGTATGAATGTGTGTGTGTGAATGGGTGAATGTTGACATGTAGTGTAAAGCGCTTTGAGTGGTCAGAAGACTACAAAAGCGCTATAAATGCAGGTCCATTTACCATATGGCAGACTTCCCAGCATGCATTGTTTGAGAGTTGAGAGCCTTTAATCCATGTTAAGATAAATCATGTTTTTTTCTTTTCATAATGATGAAAACATTGTGAATTAGAATGAAGATAGTTATTCAGTCCCTATACATCCATCCACTCAAACTGTACCAAACCCACGGGTGTAGCTCCACAGGGTGTTGAGTACTAATGCAGGAGAACAACTGTCTCATCAAACTGAGAAAAGTCTGTCTGTAGCAAACAGATGATGATTCAACTTCAATTTACCGAATTTGATTTCTAAGAGTTCTCTCAAGGTCAGTTTATTGTTACATCGCCAAAAGTTAAACTCATAAGATGACTTTGAAATAATTATTCAAGCTAACTTCAGTTAATTCGCATTTTTAAGACAGCAAGGGAACCTGTGTTTTTAAGTTGCACCAGCTTAAAATGATTTACCATGTGTGTCCAAGCAGGTGGGTAATGAAACATTGTAGGACCTCTAATTAATACTTATCATTTACTTAAAGTAGCAGTAGGCAGTATATTTTTGGCATCATTGGGCAAAAGTTCCATAATAACCTTTCAGCATATGGTAATTCAAATGTTCTGAGAGAAAACTAGACTTCTGCTCCTCCTCATGGCTCTGTTTTCAGGCTTTAGAAAATCTAGCCCGTGACGGGAGACTTTGACCAATCACAGGTCATTTTATTGAGAGAGCATTCCTATTGGCTGTGCTCCGGTCATGTGACCAGAACTTGGCGTTCTTTCACCAAATTTCACAATGGCGGGGTGCGTCACAAACTTTCTAATTTTACAGCTAAACCGTACACAACAAGATGATTCTGAAAACATTTGAGGTGAGGAATAGGCATTACAGTAGCATAATATTGATTCATATTTGATCAGCGCTGATCGTTTGGTCGGAGTTCGCGAGTGACTGACAGCCGTCTCATAGACAGCAGACCTCAGATCAGCTCTGACTGCTTGTTTTCCTCCGGTCTGTGAAATCTTGCAGATGCTTTTAGGAGCACCGGAGGACACCGGTGGACACAGACGCACATGATGTTTTTCAGGTTACCTGTTTCGTGTTCTACTGTCATGATATAGCGACCGTTTTATAAAAATAACTTTTTTTAATCATATTTGCTCCAATCTCGCCTACTTCAGCTTTAAGTAAAAGTACAACTATGTAAAAATGCATTACATGTAAAAGTCCCTCATTCAAAATCCTACTTGTAAAATGTATCAAAGTATCAAAAGTACTCATGATGCATTAATGTGTGAGCAGCAGGTGGAACTAGTTTTGATTGCTTTATATGCAGTTAGATGAATCCAGTATTTCACAACCAGGGGGTTAGGTCCCCTCGTAAGGGTCACAAGATAAACCTGAGGGGTCTAGAGATTTCTTTTTGTCTTTTAATTTTCTCTATTTTTTTCAAAATATATTAAAAAAAAAATCTCTTTGGACCTTAACCAGTGCTTGGGGCCCTTCTGTGTGGAGTTTGCATGTTCTCCCCGTGTTAGCGTGGGTTTTCCCCGGCTTCCTCCCACAGTCCAAACACATGCAGGTTAATTGTTGAATCTAAATCGTCAGTAGGTGTGAATGTGAACAGTTGTCTGTCCCTACGTGTCAACCCTGTGATAGTCTGACGACCTGTCCAGGGTGTACCCTGTAAAGGATAAGTGGTTACAGATAATGGACGGATGGATGGACTTCGACTAGTTGTTTAAATGAAACAATCCAAGAAGTTAAGAGGGGAAATGTCTCTTTGGTGGAACTGCTAACAACTCATCATCTGAATCTTGACCCTGCTTTTTATAAGGGCCGGGTCACAACCCCAAAAGGTTGGGAGCCACTTGTTTAATATTTAATAGCTTATCATATGTCTTAATGTAAAATGTAAAAAAAAAAAGTAACTGTAAAATACACGTATGAATTCAAAAGTAAAATATTTATTATGTGGTGGAGTAGAAGTATAAAGAAGCTATAAGTACATGACTGAATACTTTCCACCACTTTATGCCTTTATGTTAACTTCTGGTAAGTCATATAGTACAATCCAAACCTGCAGCGTTTATATAAATGCTTGTTTGCTCCTATCCTTGATTGATGAACACATAATGTGATTCAACATGTATCCAGTTAATGAAGTCCTCTGGGGAACAGGAGGAGATGAGTTTTACATTTGGATGCATTGTGTGTGCAGCAATAGCAACTGAAGAGACAAAGAGGGCCACCGACTAAATCTCAGACTTGTTGGACACACTGTTTGGTTGGCAAGTGAACTCTGTGAAAGTGCAAAAACTGCACCTTTACTATACCTGGGGACACCGTGGAGCCCGCTCACAGAGCCCTTGGGGGGGTGGGGTCCCCTCTTTGGGGGGGTACTTAACGGTCCACAGCTCACGGGCCCCCGGGGAATGGACTCAGTGTTGACCGATGTGGTTAGAAGCAGCAGACACTTCTTCTTCTCTTCTCTTCTCTTCTTCTGTGCGACCAAACTAAGCAGAGGCCCGAGGCACTGTCCGCTGTGCTGAAAGCTAGCACACCCTAGTGCTGAAGAACAAAGCATCATTCCTTCATTTCATGCAGCCCACCCCCCCATCGGCATGCATGGCTTTACCCAACTGGCTACTGTCAAAGCTTGTTATGCAGTGAGCCAGTGTGAGGAGAAAGAGGAGAAATGTATTTATAGATGAATCAGATGAACTTATTAATAGATATCCTCTACACTGCAGGGAGATGGACCACAGACTTGCCCGTCCATGCAGCGCACACACACACACATATATATTCACGCACACACACATCTTGATGAAAAGCTTTGTTGCTGATTTTATCTTTCCCTCCTCATATCTTCAACTGTTCCACACCATCTCCCAGAGGCACATATAAAAAAACAAATCTGACATACTTTCTTTGTGGATGAGCACTAATCTGTTTTATTATTTCAACAAATATACACAAAAAATTTCTTCTTTTCTACTTTCAAACACCTCATCTGGAGAGAAGTGGAATCTTCTAAGAATAGGAGTTCTGCCTGAGTAGTGGCAAAGTCATATAAATGTGCCGGGTGAAGGGACATTAGGCCGGCTTAAAACACTCTTAAAGCTGAAGTAGGCGAGATTGGAGCAAATATGATTTTAAAAAGCTATTTTTATAAAACGGTCGCTATATCGTGACAGTAGTGCATGAAACAGGTAACCTGGAAAAAATCATGTGACTCTGTGTCCTCCGGTGCTCCTAACGGCATCTACAAGATTTCACAGACCGGAGGAAAACAAGCAGTAAGAGCTGATCTGAGGTCTGCTGTCCATCTGCTGTCTATGAGAGCCGGCTGTCAATCACTCCTACCAAACAGTCAAACTAGGCAGCGCTGATCAAATATAAATCAATATTATGTTACTGTAATGCCTATTTCTCTCCTCAAATGTTTTCAGAATCATCTTGTAGTGCACGTTTTAGTTGTAAAATGAGTAAGTTTGTGACGCCACCGCCCTTGTGAAATCTGATGAAGGAACGCCAAGTTCTGGTCACATGACCGGAGCACAGCCAATAGGAACGCTCTCTCAATGAAATGACCTGTGATTGGTCAAGTCTCCCGTCACGGGCTAGATTTTCTAAAGCCTGAAAACAGAGCCATGAGGAGGTGTATAAGTTTAGTTATCTCTCAGAACACTTGAATTACAATATGCTGAAAGGTTATTATGGAATTTTTGCCCAATGATGTCAAAAATATACTGCCTACTGACACTTTAAAGGACCAGTGTGTAACATTAAGGGGGATAACTATTGGCAGAAATGGAATATAATATTAATAAGCATGTTTTCTTGAGTGTATAATCACCTGAAAATAAGAATCGTGTTTTCGTTGCCTTAGAATGAGCCGTTTATAACTCCATAGGCCGGCCGCCATGTTTCTACAGTAGCCCAGAACGGACAAACCACGGTGTTAACTTTTCCTGCTGACTCATCAACCTCCCTGACATGCTCTTATATTATCAGTTGGTATTTAACCCTCGTCACTTCACTCAGCGGCCGGGAAACAAGACACAGGAAACCTCTGCTGGTCTGGAGGAGCTGCAGCAGCATTTATTTCTGCACAAACTTCCACTGAACATTCACTGATATTCTCACAGCTAAACTAACTCTGAATGTCCCATAGGTGTGAATGTGAGCTTGAATGGTTGTCTGTCTCTATTTGTCAGCCCTGTCCAGGGTGTACTCCGCCTTCGCCCAATGTCAGCTGGGATCGACTGCTGATTCTTAGTCAATGTTTGTATTCACATTGCTGGAAAGAAAGGGTGCATCTTGATAGGGCCTTGATAGACTTCTGACTGTCTGCTGACCCATCCATCGTTTCATCTCACTGTTCATATGGACTACGAATCATCTATCATCAAGAACAACAAAGCCCCAGGAAATTACCAATTATCAGCAGAGCTATTTAAAACCGACCCAACCCTCGCGGCTAACATTCTACATCCATTGTTTGAGAAGATATGGCAAAATGAGACCTAATGAGCCAAATACATGGCAAGAAGGAACCATCATCAAGCTAAACCCAAGAAAGGAGACCTAACCAATTGTAACAACTGGAGGGGAATTACATGACTTTCCATCCCAAGCAAAATATTCTGCAAAATATTGATGAACAGAATGAAAACAGCTGTGGACAACATACTAAGGAAAGAACAGGCAGGATTTAGGAAAGGGAAAAGCTGCAATGACCATATTTTTTGTGTTAAGAAATATCATCGAGCAATGTACAGAGTGGCAGAGACAACTCATCATCAACTTCATTGATTTTGAGAAAGCATTTGATAGCCTCCAGGGACAGTCTTTGGAAAAATTCTCCAACATTATGGAATACAGGCGAAGATAGTATCACTTGTGAAAGGGTTCTATACTGACTTCAGATGCATAGTAGGATGCACAAATATCACCCGCTTCCTTGTTAAATCAGGAGTGAGACAGGGGTGTGTGATGTCATCTCAGTTGTTCATTGTAGTTGTGGACTGGGTAATGTGAACAACCCTAAACAACTCAAACACTGGCATCAGAATTACCCTCTTTTCCAACTTAGAGGACTTAGACTATGCTGACGACCCCGCTCTCCTATCACATCTGCCAAGTCACATGCAAGACAAAAAATCTAGACTACAGAAGAATGCAAGCATGCTGAGACTTAAACCTGCAGTAGGCAGTATATTTTTAGCATCATTGGGCAAGAATGCCATAATAACCTTTCAGTATATTGTAATTCAAGTGTTCTGAGAGATAACTAAACTTCTGCTCCTCCTCATGGCTCTGTTTTCAGGCTTTAGAAAATCGAGCCCGTGACGGGAGACTTTGACCAATCACAGGTCATTTCATTGAGCGAGCGTTCCTATTGGCTGTGCTCCGGTCATGTGACCGGAACTTGGCGTTCCTTCAACAGATTTCACAAACTTTCTCATTTTACAGCTAAACCGTACACTACAAGATGATTCTGAAAACATTTGAGGCGAGAAATAGGCATTAACGTAACATGATATTGATTCATATTTGATCAGCGCGGCCTAGTTTGACCATTTGGTCGGAGTTCGCGAGTGATTGACAGCCGGCTCTCAGCTTAGCTGGACAGCGGACCCTCAGATCAGCTCTGACTGCTTGTTTTCCTCCGGTAAGTGAAATCTTGTAGATGCCGTTAGGGGCACCGGAGGCCACAGAGGCACATGATTTTTGTCAGGTTACCTGTTTCATGTACTACTGTCACGATATAGTGACCGTTTTATAAAAAATACTTTTTTAAAATCATATTTGCTCCAATCTCGCCTACTTCAGCTTTAAGATTAACATCAAGAAAACAGAAGTCATGCCCCTCAATATAAAAGAACCACCTGTCATAGAGCTAAATGGACAACAACTGACATGTACGTCATCTTTCGCATACCTCAGAAGCCGGGTAACATCAGATGGTGGAGCTGACCAAGACATTATGGCCAGATCAGGAAAAGCAAGGACAGCATTTCTAATACTTGGAAACATCTGGAAGTCGACACATATAACTGGAAACACCAAGATAAAGTTATACAACAGCTGTGTACTATCTGTCCTTCTATATGGTGCTGAGTGCTGGAGAATGACTGAAGGAGACATAGGCAGGCTTTCCAGCTTTCACAAACCTGCCTCAGAAAGATCATGAGGATATTCTGGCCTATAGGAAGATTACAAACCACGAACTACACAAAAGGACAGGGTGCTTGGACATGGAAACAATATTGATAAGAAGAAGATAGAGATGGCTAGGACATGTATTAAAGCTGAAGTAGGCGAGATTGGATCAAATATGAAAAAAAAGTTATTTTTATAAAACGGTTGCTATATCCTGACAGTAGTGCATGAAACAGGTAACCTGGAAAAAATCATGTTCCTCTGTGTCCTCCGGTGCTCCTAACGGCATCTGCAAAATTTCACATACCAGAGGAAAAACAAGCAGTAAGAGCTGATCTGAGGTCTGCTGTCCATCTGCTGTCTATGAGAGCAGGCTGTCAATCACTCGTCAACTCCGACCAAACGGTCAAACTAGGCCACGCTGATCAAATATGAATCAATATTAAGTTACGTTAATGCCTATTTCTCTCCTCAAATGTTTTCAGAATCATCTTGTAGTGCACGGTTTAGCTGTAAAATTAGAAAGTTTGTGACGTCGCCACCATTGTGAAATCTGGTGAAGGAACGCCAAGTTCTGGTCACATGACCGCAGCACAGCCAATAGGAACGCTCTCTCAATGAAATGACCTGTGATTGGTCAAAGTCTCCCGTCACGGGCTAGATTTTCTAAAGCCTGAAAACAGAGCCATGAGGAGGTGCAGAAGTCTTGTTTTCTCTCAGAACACTTGAATGACAATATGCTGAAAGGTTATTATGGAATTTTTGCCCAATGATGCCAAAAATATACTGCCTACTGCCACTTTAAGGAAACCATCTGATGACATGACAAAAGTCGCATTGTGTTGGACACCAGAGGGGAAAACGCAGAAGAGGGAGGCCCAAAACAACCTGGAGGCGAACCGTTGAAGGAAAAATGAAGACAAAAGGATACAGCTGGAACAGCATTGAGAAGAAAGCAAACAACAGAGATGAGTGGAGATCCTTAGTCCTTGCCCTATGTGCCACCCGGCGCAACAAGGACTGAGTAAGTAATGAATCATGTAGACTGTTCTTTCTGCTCCATTCCATCCCTCAATGCTAAGAGCGTGCTCACACACAGACACACAAACTTGCTTTCTTAAATCTATTGTCTATGCATTAGGCATTTAGAGTGTTTAGAGGCGCTTGGTTGATGTCTTAATAGGTCTGAGGCTGAAGAGCTTTTATCAGTTCAAGGGCACTCAGCCTCTAGACTGCAGGCCTGATATAACGTTAACATCCCAAACTGTCATTTTGATATAAACACACATGCACACGGAGATGTACGCACACACACACACACACACACACAGCTTGTCGTGTGAGTGACCTTCTGACTTCCCCTCAAGCCCAGAGTAAAGGCTGAAGTGATGTGTAAGCAGATCAGAGACGTGCATCGGAGAGGAGAGGCGATCAGAGCAGGCTGGAGTGTTGAAGTTTGATGCAAAGATAAGCTACCCTCCTTCACTTGCCATTTTCCCCTCTTCACCTCCTTTTTCTCCTCACCCCCTTCCTTCCATCTTCGCCTTACTCTCTCCACCTCTCGTGTCACTCTATTTTTCCCTACTCCTTTCCTCAGTACTCCTTCCCATCTGATGGTTAATTCATGAAGTCTGGCTGAACATGCACCCTCTCCATTATTAATATAACATTAGGGAGACAGAGGGAGGAGGAGAGAAAAGGAGAAGGGAGGAGGCACAGAAGGAGGAGAGAGGAAAATGTGGGAGACAGTGATGAGGACGGAAGGTGAGAAGAAAGGGAGTGGAAGGAAGACAAGGAATTAGGGAGAGGGTGAAAAAGAGAGACAGTGAGATGGAGGGCAAAGAAGACGCAGATGGAGACAGAAAGAAAAAAAAAAAGGTGGAGAGAGGATGACAGCAAATGAAGAGCAGCTCAGAGAGAGACAGCCAGATTTTTTCCAGCAGCTACTGTACATGAGGGAGGGGGGGGGGGAAATGGAGTTAGAGGAGAGTGACAGATGAAAAGCGAGAGAATGTGTCAGGAAGAGGAATATTGTATAACACGTGAGGCTGTTGGGATGCACGTTATGTCTCTTGTCCCGTGAAGAGAGGCAGGCTGCATGAAGAGGAGCAAGATGGGAGAGAGAGAAAGAGAGAGAGAGAGGGAAAGACAGAAAGAGAGCCTCAGATGTGTCAGTGTTGATCATGTGACCATGACTCCTTCACACATGCACGCACACACACAAACGCATGCACGCACACACACAAAAAGGTAAATCTGTGGAGCGTAGGACAGTAAAGAGACGGTAATTATAGCAACCTTTATCAGTATTCTTCTTCTTGGCAGACAGACAAAACAAAGGCAAACATTTTTCAAAAGATAAACATCAGCGGTGAGTTTGAGTCACTCATACAGCTGGCAGTGTTACATATCTAGGTTTCTTTACATTCCCCTAAAACACCCTCACCATTAAAAAAAACAGGACAAGGTGCCTTTTGTTGGCTACCTCTCAGCTGTTAGGGCTTTTAGTCCCAGGCTGTCACACTGTTTCACATCGGTGTGTTCACAGATGGGCTCATTTAGACTTTATCTAGAAACCGTTTCTACATTTTTTTTTGGCAACAAATCCCACAAAAAGACCACAATCAACAATGAGATTATTCTTATAATCATTGTATTTGTTCTGTTTTGTATCTATGTATAAAAAACTTGGTCAAAGGAGAAGAAAGAAAAAAAAACATCTACAGTACACATACACCGATCAGCCATAACATTAGGTCAGCAAGGGCACCCTGACCGGTCTGCAGCTACGCAGCCCCATATGCAACAAACTGTGATGCACTGTGTGTTCTGACACATTTCTATCGGAACCAGCATTAACTTTTTCATCAATCTGAGCTACAGTAGCTCTTCTATTGGAACACGGTCCAACCTTCGCTCCCCACGTGCATCAATGAGCCTCGGGTCTGACCCTGTCGCCGGTTCACCGGTTTTCCTTCCTTGGACCACTTTTGGTAGGTCCTGACCACTGCAGACCGGGAACATCCCACAAGAGCTGCAGTTTTGGAGATGCTCTGACCCAGTCGTCGTGTAACCATCACAATTTGGCCCTTTGTCAAAGTCGCTCACATCCTTACGCTTGACCATTTTTTCTGCTCAAAATGTTCACTCGCTGCCAAATATATCCCACCCACTGCCAGCTGCCATTGTAACGAGATAATCAATGTTATTCACTTCACTTGTCAGTGGTCTTAACGTTATGGCTGATCGGTGTATATATTCCAGAGCACATCAGGATTCTGCCAGGCTTTGTGATCAGAGGCCAGAAAGCAGGAAACATCTCCCCACGGTGGTAGGAAGCGATAGTGCGGGTGTGTTTTTGTCACAGCTCACAGACTAACTGGGGCAAAACAGAGTGTTCCTCTCTCTCACTCACACACACAAACACACACAAGTACACAAACACACCTGAACCCCGACATGCAGGGAATGACATACGCACAGGCACAAACACAAGTAAACACACACACACACACACGAATGCACGCACACAAAACGACGATCGTGTCTCCCGTGTGTGTCTTCTAGGTGTGTCCTTCAGATACACTTGGCCTCCATGTCGTAGAGCTGAAGAAGGTCAGAGATCACAGCATCGATGTCTGCTTTGGTCACGTCCACACGCAGCACCTACGCACACAAACACACACAGACTTCAGCTCCACACCTGGCCTCGATAAACAGTGGACATCAAAAGTCCACACATCGTCTCAAACGACCTAGATTTTATTGCCTTGAGGACTGAAGCAGAAAACCATAACACATTTGGATATAGTGACTTATAAAATCAAAACTCTTACAGAAGACACCTCATTTGTGAAATATGTTTGACGATGGAAAGCTATTGCCACCACCCTTCAACTAATACATCACTATTACAAGAGGCACTTCTGCTCTGAAGACTGGCTGGAGTTGGATGGTCAGGTGGTTAAAGTGCACAACGGTACAAACCTGTAGGGTTTGCTGTTGGCATGACCCTAACAGCAGAGGACACCTGTGCAAGGCTACAGCTACCATTTGTGTCCGTCAGACCGTTAAAAGTGTCCTTATGGATCAATTTGAATACTGCACATTTAAATTAAATTCCACTAAATGTGAGATCGGATCCTGACAGGATGGTACATACTGTATCCCAGAGGTTTCTCCAAGAGTTTGTCACAGGGACTACTTCTTTGGTACCAAGTAGCTCCATTAGAAACAGTTCACAGCGAGGTAGTGGATTATTCAGAGTGACAGGGACATTGACTACATTTACACGCACACTAAAAACTCAGAATATGACAATATTAAGAATTTGATACGGGTCATGTAAACAGCATATTGCGTTTGGATATTCCGAATTAGGAATTATTGCAAATGGAGCATTTTCAGATTAAGACATGAGGGATATGCTCATATTATTCAGGGTTTCAGGAGCATTTTTTGGACATGTATACAGCGCATTCGGAATATGCGTCTCAATTGTTGTTGTTTTTTTACCACAGTTTGCGACACATGGCCTCTTGCCTATTTACGGCCAGCTCTGTGCGTTGTGAGAAGGGTCTATTTGCAGTCTCACAGGCTACACAACACACACCCTGAGATAACTTCCAGGATTAACATACTTATCTTAACCCCAACATGATCTTTTCCTAAACCAACCATGTAGTTTTGGTAAACGGTAAATGGACATATACTGTATATTTATATAGCGCCTTTCTAGGCTGCCATGCAAGGTGCCATGCTCATTCACACACTGATGGCACAGCCTTCAGGGTTCAGTGTCAGTATCTTGCCCCTTGGTGTCTAAGTCAACCAAACTGTGATCGTTTCAAGGGCGAATCATGTAGTAGGCGTGACAACAATGTGTGACAACAAGGGTACACCACGGGAGCAATATGACTGCAGTTAGAAAAGGAGGAAGTTATTGAAATGATGTAACCGTAGGACGTACGTCATGGGGGCGTTTTATGTTAGTCGGAGTATGCACAGCTGCATGTAAACGGCCATATTAGGGGAGTATTCATTTTCATTCGCCGTGTAAGCTGCTTAGGAGGAATATTGTCTTTGTCGGAATAAAGGCAAAAAACTGTAATAGTCTGTGCATGTAAACATAGTCGTTGTTTCTGGACACTCTCTGCACCCTCCTTCAAAATGATTGCTCACTGTACAATCTCACTCAACATCTTGTTTCACTAAGAATTACATCCAATTAAAAAAATAATGGTGACATTTCATGTGATTACAGACAGTATTACACAAGGGTGTTTGAAAAATTATACAAAAAAAAACTAAACTTTTCTCTCTGCAACACCCTGAGCAACAAAGAAACGATTGGTCAACCAACAAACAGAAAAAATAAAAAGATAAAACATTATATATATATACTATAAATAATGACAATACAATAAAAAAGTGATGGTGAAGCTGTTTGAGATATTGTCAGATATAACTATGATCATAGTAGGCATTGAATTTTATGATGGTTCAACTTGCCGCTGCGGCTCGTTTTGCGACCATGGCAACTGCCAAAACCTACAGTCAGGGAGACAATACAGGAGTTGATTTTACTGTATCCGAGTTCCCTGAATGATACACATCTTCACCAGCAGAGGGCACACAGCTCAATGAAGAGAAACGGTATTTGAGCAACATCAGCATCACAGTCTGATTATCCGGTCTGGTGCAATAAGCAAAACCTGCAATAATGGGGCCATACTGCTAACCACTTCCTTTATTTCAAGTAGAGTTTCGCCATGCGGCCGCCGATTAAATTTACATAACATTTGATGTTGTGCGGCAGCTACAGCAGCGACTGCTTGCTGTCAGAAAGCACCTTTACTCTTCGACTGACAGTTTAACTGCTTTCAGCCTCTACACATCAATTGACACCTCAATTAATTTGTACTGTACAAGTGACAGCTAAACTACTTCAACTGGCATTGTAACTACTGGTACATAGCGTCCTGTTACTGCTTACACTGCGTCAACTTTGACTAAAATGTAAATTGCTTTTGTTGTATAAAGTTCAAGTGTCGTTTCAATGCTCTTCAGCTGGAAGTTCAACTGCTTCAGTGCTTACTTATCAAATTATATTTCAACAGATAGTGAATATAAGAATTACAGAGACCTGACTCAAAATGAATGATACTGTTGCTCCATATCTGCTGGATGTGCCAACGGGCAACTGTTTGCCATAAATGTATAAAAAAGGTGATAATATGCCACATTTTATACTCAAATTAATAAATCCACACTTATAGATAGGCTCTGTCGCTCAACCATATGCACACACACATTTTTGATCTTCAGTCTGCATAATTATGAACACTTAGCAGGGAACACACACACACACACCTGCCACCACTCCTTCTCCCCGACAGGCAGCTCCACTCCGTAGCTGTTTAGAGCCAGGTGCATCGTTGCTATGGCGATGTGTTGTGGTGTGTGGCGGATGCACATGGCTCCATGGTAACAGTCTCTAAGCAACGCCCAGGAAGTCTCAGCGATGGGGGTCCGAGACCAAGCGTGGCGGTTCACGAGCGACTTCACGGACAACAGGTAGTGGAGTAAATACTGGAGAAAAAATACAACACAATCCTCTATATTATACATTCTACCGTCAAACAGCAGTTCAATGTGTTTTTTTTTTAGTTCAGGCAATCACAGCTAAGTAAAATCATTTTCATATCATATTTTCTTTCATTAGACCCCTGAGTGACTTACAACTTCTGGAACACTGAAAGTGGAAAGTGATAAATGGCATTTTCAACTAATATTTGAAAACACTTCTTCGACCCAGATTGTACAGCAACTGCACACACAAACACATTTGGACAACCATGACAACATCAGAGAGTAACGGAAACAGACAAGAAGGCTCGACACTAAATAGGGGGAGACAGGATTACGCGCACGTGCACACAAACACTCGCATACAGTACGCCTACCTTGTGAGGGTGCTCAAAGGAGACTTGGAAGTTGAGCTGTCGGAGGATGAGGAGCTCACACTGCACCACGCTGTCCCTCAAATCCCAGAACTCCTTGTCACATTCTAGAGGAGCACTGCCACTGTTGAAATACCTGCGAGGGAGGAATGGAGGGACGAAGGGAAGGAGGGAGGGAGGAAGGGAGGTGGAGGAGGAGGAGAGCATTCCAGATGACCACTTTGAACAGTGATACACAAAAAAAATTCTCTCTTTACCAGCTTTACTAGCTAAATAAAACCAGACACATTTGTTGACAGACACTGATAAGTCATGTCACGTGTTAGGCATCAAATACATGCAAACATTGTCTTGTTTTACCAAGAGGTGTAAAGTAGGGCTTATTGGTTCATTTGGCAATTATTAATTAATCAATTAATCACATTGATTATGTCCATCACAAGTTCCCAGTGTCCAATGTGACAAGTTTAAATGTCTCGCTTTGTCTGGCCAACACTCCCAAACCCTAAAAACAATCAATCTACAAAGACATAAAATTATATGAAAAACGATTTCAATAATTAATCGATTATGCTAAATTGTTGCAGATTTAGGTTTTGCCATTGGATTAAATGACTAATCGTTTCAGCTGTGGTGTAAAGTAAGGTCACGTTCCTGATAACATTCAGAAACTTTCCGCTGATGTGCGATACAGTCAAAAGCTCCAGAAGAAGGTAGTAAGTGGACTCAACATTTAAGCTATCATGGATGATTAACCTGAAAGAAGACAAATGTAACCTGCTGATGAAAACGGTGGTAGAAAGCTCCAGAGCGAACGAATGCAGATTGTTCTGCCAGTTTCAAAAGTAGTTTTTTCAACTTCCCACTCAAAAGAATATTTCTGCTGAGCTTGTCTCAGAATTCAAAGACGTGGTCCTGGTTTATTGACGATGACATTGTTTATCGTGTCAAATCAAAAATGGAACTAAAGCTGAAACACTTTATCAATTAACTGACTGATTAGTCAATGGGAAGAAAGTTAATATTCAATTCTGAATGCCAAAAATGCCATAAATTCACCAAATTGATTTGGGTTTTCAAATGTTGGTTGGACAAAACATGTAATCTATGTCAGCTTGGGCTTTGGAAAATTGCGATGGAAATAGGCGAGCCCTATAAACGCAAAAGTTTGTCCCTGACTGAGTGAGTAAGAGATATGAGTTTCCCCCAATCAATCATCTGATCTACCCGCATAGCTTAATCATGTCATATGACTTCAATACACTTTAGAAACAAATATTACTGGAACCACTACCGAATATTGCAGATGAACATTCAATAACCGGAAATTCACATTATAGACACCGCTGACTATCCGAGTAACAATCTGGCCACAATTTAGCACATTGACTAAACATGATCACCACATACTAGGTTTCAACCTAGTCTTGTTCACTATTTTCTGACATTTTACAGACCAAACAATTCATGGAATAATAGTGAAATTATTCTGCAGACAAATCAATAATGATTAATTTTATGTGATGAAAATCAGTGATATTATTGGTTTTACTGAAATGTCCTCACCAGTGAGTTCAGGGAGTCAAGACAAAAACTTTTAGTAACATTTAATATCTTGAAGCTCCTGGCTGTTTGTGTTTCCATGTGAATTATGTGAAGTTGTTTACTTTTTTGGAATAGCAAACAGTTTGCTTACTGCAGGTAGCATCTCCTCTTGACCAAGCGTATTACCTATGGCTCACGTTGATGATGTCCCGGGTCCTGGTGTGCTGCTCCTCCACTTTGCCAGCCAGGTACACACAGCTCATGGCCACCAGGTAGGGTTCATACGCATGTATGTTGACACATTCAAAGAAACGGTGGTACAACACACAGGCTGTGGCCACGGGCACCGAGCGCATCCCCAGCTTCACTCCTGGGCAAGGAAGGAGGGAAGCAGTAGCCAAGTCTTTAAGGGTACACTCATACCTAAGTCTTTAAGGGTACACTCATTTCTAAGTCTTTAAGGGTACACTCATTTCTAAATCAAATGTGGCGTTTCGTCATCTTTGACATTCACATACATTATTCACACATATTCATGTATAGCCATCTATGCCAGATCTGTACATTGATTTAGTAGGTTTGAATCTCATTTCATCTTACTTCACATTATCTATTTTGAATCTCCAAATCACTGAAAAATAAATCTGGGCAGCAGATTATATGATTATGGCTCAAGATGTCAATTTCTAACTTGCTTAGTATTACATACTATATTACATTAGTTATACACAATAGTGTGGAGCTGAATAAGTGCTGTTTGGAGGATCAGATGTGTGGTGAACATAACAATAGACCTAAATGATTAACAGAAGCAAGCATACATCTGTATTCTCTCTATTTAAGACAGAGAGGGACATTTCAGGACAATCTCACTATTATAGAAGCCCACCTGGACAAGAAAAATATAAAAATCAGACACCATAAAAATTAAAATAAAAAATACACACAATTAAGTCACTTTTTTTTTTTTTTTTACTAAAACTTACTTGTAATTCAGTTTTGACTTTTACATTTTTTTTTTTTTTTACCATGATTATTTTATTTCTTATGATGCATAACTTCTCGCCTTTTTATTCTTTTCCTTTCGCCCGTAGTCCACTATAGATATATCCTGAGGACCTGGATAGTTATAACACACATACAGCCCCGGTGGGTTACCTGTCTCCATAATGAAGCGACAGACGCGGAAGTGTGTCTTCATGTCCCGGTCGGACTCTGCGTCCCCGCCGGAGTCTCTCCTGCCCGCCGGCCACAGCGCTCCGTCCCGGGTGGGAGGTAGACGTAGACGAGAGGACGGACCCTCCATGGCTCATCTACCATCAACACCACGCTGTAGAGTTACCTAGTAACCGTCTCTAGGACGACCGACAAGCAGGCAGCGAGGTTAGTTAGTACTAGTAACTGGGTGTGAAGTCTCCCAGCAGCGGCTGCAGGGCTGGTTTATGTTCCTCATGTAGAAAACACACCGTTTACTGGACGTCTTCACCATGGATGTATTAATGGTCTTCACCAGCTTCATGTGTTGCTAGCAGACATCCATAGTAGAGAGACACGTAACCCGGAAGATAAACAGTTATACTTCCGGTCAACATTTAAAAAATAAAAGTAGCGAATCTTATCTTTCGAGACGAGAGTAGGCAAAAACACATTAAACCGTGAATCTAAACACTTTCCTTTGCTAAGTCGGTCCTCCTAAAATTATAAAAAATAATTTAATAACAAAAATAAAAGAGGGGGTAGAAAATAATTCAAGGAACAAAAAAGAAATGCATAAATAAATAAATAATAATTAGTTTAGATTGCAATGCCTTAATGTTTGTAAATTCATTTTCTTCAAAAAAAAAGAAGAAGAAAAAAACAAAGTCGGTCCTCCTTATCAACCTACCACTTCCGGTTACATCTTCCAAAGTAAAAATCACTCGAGGATACGGATCACGGAGCAAATACACGTTAATCGATCATTATTAATTAATCAAAAAAACACAGCCTCAAATTGGCATTTGAACAGTGCACAAAGACAGTCCACAAACTCATTCATTAATTTACTTTTTATTTAGGTGTATTAAATAGGAAAAGTCTGGAAAGGATAGATCTTTTCACAATCGTATTGTAATATGTAATAATAATATAATATATATAAATATGTAAAATGTATCCCAGTTTGATTTCCCGTTGCAGCATAAGGTGACAGGAAGTAAACATGGACCTAAGCTGTTGCCTAGCAATGCCTTGAAACGTCCATAGGTCGGTTTGAGTGCGTTGCTAAGCAACAAGTCAATAAAAACAGATGCAGAGGCTACACAGATGCAGGCATGTCCAATTACTCAGCAAACCAGGTAACCTTTGTGCATTCTGAGTGACATACACATTGTGCTCTAGTTTTACTCATATATTCATATAGTTTACTACTTACCATCCTCAGTATGACAGCGCGTTCAAGCCGCAGAGGCTGCAGAACTGGTGTGAGAGTAAGCACCCCAAAGAGGTATAGTTTGCTGTGTTGTATTAGACTGGTTGTATTTCATATTGCCTGGTAGTTTCAAGAGTAGCATTGTCATCTGAAAAATGTGACAGTTCAGCTGTGTGTGTTTGTGTAGAGATCCAAAGCACGGGAGGGTTACACCACCTTCGTTGCCGATGATAGAGGACGTCTGCTCCCAGGACTGGTAAAGGTTAGAAGAACATATCAAACCTCTTTTTCCTCTAAAATAGCTGT
The DNA here is from genome assembly GCF_043250625.1 of Sebastes fasciatus. NCBI lineage: Eukaryota > Metazoa > Chordata > Actinopteri > Perciformes > Sebastidae > Sebastes > Sebastes fasciatus. The sequence goes on from NC_133802.1 coordinate 9,172,388, forward strand.
TATTGTGAATCTGCGTATGACTGTGTTGTGTGTGTGTGTGTGTTGCTATAGAGGGGCAAGGCATGGCCAGACTTTAAGGGGACCTGGGATCTACCTGCTCGTATCCCGGCCCACCACATCAACCCTACAGGCCGCTCTGTGGAGGGTCTCAAAAGGCTGAAGTCCTGGGGCTTTGACCCACAGCACACTGGCAGCAACAACACAGACGGGCTGCAGGATGTTGGCGTTGGCGAGCAGGTTAGGTTCTGTCGGGGTAAATGTTGGTTGTGGCGGGTAACAATTCCAGGTCACCTGCCACCATGGCAAATAGGTTTTCCTTATATTAAGAAAAAATATTTTTAAAAGCAATTCCAAAGTCAAAAATAGTCAAGTGATTAGGGGTTACATGATATATTAAATATATATTAAAAGCCCATACTGTTTTCACAGGGTTTGAGTTTCAAAGGTGTGACAGTCATCAAAGTTACTGTGTAATGTTTAGGCACACCTAGATTTTTTTTCACTCCGTTTTTTTCAATTTAATTTTGTCTTTAATTGCTCCTCTATTTTATTTCTATTCTTAAACTAGTGGTATATACTGTACCTCTTATTATTTTTTTAATTCCCTATTTATCTGTATTTATTTCTGTCCTGTCACTAAGTCTAAGTCTCCTGTCCTAACACCTGTATTTCCTCTCTGGAGATCAGTAAAGGCGTATCTTATCTTATCATTCCTTTCAGTCCAATGGGGACATACAGCAGGACGGTGCTGCCGTGTCAGCGGACGTAGCCAGCCAGGAGGCACCATCATCCCCCGAGCAGAGACACAAAGATGAACATGAAGACCAGTGCCCTCTTCATTCAATTCGTAGTGGATAAAAAAAAATACCTACAAAATAAACTGTCCCAGTTTGACTTATTTTAGCATGACTGATTGTTACTCAAATACTGAATCATGAAAGGTCAACATATCGTCGTGGGAAAAAAACTAAATTTCCACATATAGATGTTGTTTGCCTCATAATGATTACTGATTACTCTTCTCCCTCCTCTTTGTGTGTGGCTCTACCTCCTCTATGGTTAAAATTGTATCAGTTGTCCCTCCAAAATTATTTCATTGTTCTGTGAGCTGACCAGAGTAACGAGACGAGTTCCAGCACCATTAAACATTGTAAAAGATGGAAGTTATTATTCTCTCCTCGGTGGAAACAGAAGTTGACCGTAAAAATGCGTTTGTTAGTCAGTGGTTTTATTTGACGCACTCTCAAATTCTGGGATAGGTTTAGCAACATTTTGCAGCAATGGGCAGCATATAAAGGAGAACATCTGAACCTTTATACTGTCTGGCAGGAATAAAGAAGAACACAACGTTCAAACCTTATCTCTATCTATCTGAGTTAGGTATTTAGTGTGACAATGACATCAATGACGCTGTTGGAGGCAAGGAAGAACTACAGACCGGTACTTCAGGTTTGGTAACTGTGGGGTACACAAAAACTTCCTATGTGTGTGCAGAGGATGTTGTGTTTTACAGAGTACATTTGATAGTGCTGCTGCAGCGGGGACCAGAACCTGAGCTGCCAAGAGCAAACAGCGTCTGGTGGAGCCTTTTTCTCAAATTTCCCTGATGCCAACAGAAACGGAATCATTCTGCTGTAATGAATGTAGCATGGACAGTTTTTGTCGGATGCTGTCGCAGACGACAACCCAGAGAGAGCGAGCCGTGTGTGCGTTACTATGCATGAAAGTGTTGCTCCACACTGGGACAGAGGTGTGCTGGAGACCTCCTTCAGGATCCCGAAGATAAACTGGAAAAGACAACCAAGACCAGCATTGCAATTTAATGGTCTGCCTCCAAAGAAGAAGGTATGAGAGACGACCGCTGCAGCAGCTCGAGTTGTAAAAAATTGTTGAATTTAGCAACAAATCTGTGTAACAAATGGTATCAAGCCAAAAATTGCTGCAACAATTTATGAGACATAATAGAGCAGGGGTGCCCAATACGTCGATCGCGATCTACCGGTCGATCGCGAAGGTAGTGTGGGTAGATCGCATGGCATTTAAAAAAAACATTTTTTTTTTTTTTTTTTTAAAATAGACGTCAGCCAACAAATTGCAACACTGTTTCACCTGAACTCATCTGGAGTGGAGGATGAGATTTTGACACTACAAGCTGACATCCAGCTTAAGTCCAGGGCTCATGGACAGTTCTGGAACTTACTCACAGAGGAAAAGTACCTCAACATGAGGAAATGTGCTACCTCCTTGACTGCATTATTCGGCTCCACTTATTTATGCGAGTCAGCCTTTTCCCACATGAAGATTATTAAGTCCAAATGCCGTTCCACCTTGACTGATGATCATTTGGAAGTGTGCTTGAGGCTGGCTATCAGCAGCTACTGTCCGGACTATGCATCCCTGGCTGATTCCATTCAGTGCAAGTCATCAGAGTAAGGTAATGACAAAAAATGTACAGTTATATTGTACAATATGGGTTCATGCAGTTATGCAAGGTACACCAACATATATTGTACATATAAAGAATACTCAATATATTTATAAATAAATATATGTTTTGCATTTTTATAGTAGGTAGATCATTTTGACTTGGTCATTTTATAAGTAGCTCGCATGCTGAAAAAGTGTGTGCACCCCTGTAATAGAGCATAGGGATGACCATCATATACTTCCATCATAATGTTCTAAGCCCTTATACACTTTCACAATTGATTTCAATTAATCAATTAATACATTTTTGTTTCTGATTTCGAACCACTTGAAACACAGTGCTGAGCTGCATCTCAAATTAATCTTCGGGGGCCTCATTGCAGAGACTTCAAAGATGCAGACATGACAGGATGAGGGCCGATTAAAGAATCAAATTTACAGTTACAGTTAGGTTTTCTTAAATTAAGGTAGGAGGCCTGAGACAGCTATGAGTTTAGGAATTGTTTCCTTAATAGGAATATAGGACAAGCAGTTTTTTTCTGTAATGAGGCCCCAGGTTCCCAGCTTTCAGATGATGTACACCACTTCTATATGACATCTACTGTTGTCTTTTTATCTACCCCTGAACATCTCCTGTCCCCCACCCCTACCCTTCTAAAAAAAGGGACGGAATGACCTTTCTTAGTTCGGTGTAGGAGAGAAAGAATTTTTTCCTTTATTGACATTTTGTGAGTTTATTTTGTTTATTAATCAGAAAAGAGAGCTTATGTAATATAGCAAACTCGCAGCTCGTACTGACGTGTTCTGGTATATGTAGAAAATCAGATTTTTCTGTCAATATAGCACACACTGGGGAATTTATTTCTCCAGTAAGAGCACAGATATGATTTACGAGTGTAGTAAAATTATAGCTTACAATCAAAGTGGAGGCATGAACAGTCCTGCACACTGCAAGGCTCTAGGTGTGGTCATACTAAAGCGTATAATCTGATGAAGGATATTGCGTCTTGGATACTTTGGCAAATAGCAGCATAATCCTTGGTAACACAGAATGGCACTGTCCCAATGACTCATGCCTCAGTGTTGAGTGACTACATGAGTTGCACACCCTACTCCTCGACATTTAAAAACAATGGACAATACAAATACCCACCTCTAGTATGTGTGTGTGTCCTAAATTGTAAGTCTGATACATGTGTTTATTTAAAAGCATAAAATTACATAATACATGGGGCCAGAGGCATAAAACATTGTGTAGATTCACAACTACAACTGTGTGTACACAAAATGGCCCAGATGAGACGGTGCGTTTTAGCTGCCTGGCGAAGCTTTTTGTAATTGTTTTCAATGAGAATAAAGCGATTTGCACACTGTTTTTGCATTGTTGAGCACCTCACGTTTTTTTCTGCTTTATGCGCCTCACGTTTTTGCAGGAACGCCCTAAACGCTTCGAGGTGACTAAAAACTCAGAGTGGAAAACGTTTCGTGCTAACGTTAGCACTCATTAGGTGGTTGCCTAGCAACGATGAAAAAGACGCAGCAAACTGAAAAACGCACTCTGTCTGATCAGGGTCAAAGGCAGAAATGCACATCAGCATTTTTTTTCCCGTCAGATTTATAAAGCCGTGCGTACGCCCTGGTCCTGTTTTATGAAGCTCAGAAGCGCCGAACGTGAAATTGAGACACTCATCAGAGAAGTCGAGAAAAGAAAATGCAGTTTATTGTTGTTGTCTCAGTTCTGGAATCATTAACAGAAGAAAAAACACTAAATGGAAAAAAGAAACAAACTCTATCAACTCTGTAAGTTCAGAACAAAGGACCCTGGCAGAGGTAAAAAAAAAAAAGTGGTTGGAATACATCAGGCAAAAAAAGCACACAAAGAAAGCATGAGGGCAACAGGTGGAGGGCCGCCAACCTTGCTTCTATTTTGGGCCATGCAGTTTTGCTTGGAATTGTTGATGATCACGAGGGAGACATGAGACCCTTTCACACACAGAGATTCCGCAATACTGCCGTGAAGAAGATCCGCCGTTACGCCAGCTTTGCTTTTTCACACTGACAGAAACAACGGCGACGTGACGTTAAGCTTAACAGCGTCGACGTCTAGTGTGTGTATGCGAGTAGTCCCGCCGTGCCGGCTGTCCCTTCTACACAGACATCGGCTCGGCTCTGTGAAGACCTCTGCTGCCGGCTCAGCGGTGGAACAACTCCATTCCGTCTCTGTAACTTTCATACAGAACAGCAAGGTGGAATAACCGCACAATGTTCCCCGCTTTGAACAGGCAGTGTGGAAGGGGCTATAGATGGAACATGGTGTGTACATGGTTGTCTGTTTTATTATTATTAAAGAAATTCAACAGTTTATTAAATAAAATCTTCCACAAATTGGGGTGATGACAACAGTGCGTCCCCAGGGAAACAGGAGAGTGTGCACTTGTAATCTATAAATCACACCAAGACGTACAGTATATCATTAGCTGTTGACCCTAACTAAAGAAGCAACAACTGTTGATCTAAGAACCCAAAAGAAAATGCAAACATACGAAAATAAAGTAATCCCTGCCCAGACCCAAAACAACAAAACGAGTGCCTCCTTAACACCCTGCTTTACATTATAATCCAAACACATGTTCAAGTACACAACATCCCACTTAACAGTATCTCTGAGAAGCAGAGTGGGGCCCTGAGAACTCACGAACGCAAGTTGATTATCCTTTGTCCAATTCAAGCGAAGCGTCTTATTGCTACACTTTGGAAAAGTCTTTGTTGTCCCATCTTTGAACCTTTGGATTAAAGAGCTTTCCTCTTGAATAGCGATTGAAAAGCTTCCATACACAATCAAACACAAAAGTCATATCTTTCATAAAATATAATTTATCCCTCACATTTTTTAAATCAAGACCTGATAACGGAACTTCTTGGATTCGACATGTCCCAATGAGACTGTACCCCCTTTTTCTTTTTTCTTTTGTTTTTGACAAACAGGCAGCTATGTATGCATTTCTGCATGTGGGAATTTGTATATATGTATACAAGTAATTTAATTTATTTTTCTTATTATTATCATTTTGTAAATTATCCATGGGTGGGTATATGCGTCAGTGGGGGGGAAGACAGGAGACGTCGGAGACGGACGATGGAGAAGATCGATGCCCAAGTGGAGCTGGTCCAGAAGTGCTGGACCAATCCGGGCAGGGAAACCTCCAGCGGTAGGGACCGATCCCAGGGAGTGAGACTGCAGCTTCTGTCAGGATGTGAGAAAAACAACAGTGCATCCCCGGCTAATGGCAGAGGCCGTAACACACAAGATGATGCATGATTTCTCTGGGTCTGGCGCTCTAAAGCCAGATACCTTGGATCCCTTGGCAGCCTTGAGTGTCAGCCAGAAAATCTGAATGATCTCTAAATACTCGGTCTCGTCTTACAGTCACATCAGCAAGGTACTCCAACAACGCCAGAGCAGCCATCCTTACGCATGACCTCTGGCCACGGCTGTTGCCGGCACGGAGGCATAAAAAGATCCCTCCTATAGTCTTAGAGTGGAGGTGTACTCAGCTTTGTCAGTATCCTGATTTTCTTGATGATCACCCAGTCCTTCTGCCCAGCTGTGACTTTGATCCTCAAACAGGAAGAGGTAGAGCGATTCCTTTTGTCAATCTCTTGCATCTCAAACCTCCCATTCGCTAACGTCCCCACTGGCTGGAACTCTTTACAACTCTTCTCATTTTTCTCTGTGGTAATCACGTCATGGCCTATCTCCACCTGAGCTGACTCTAGGAGGTCTTTGCCCTCTGACCCTGATTCTACGATTATCCCCGTCACTACTGTAGGGTCTTTGAACACCACAGTCAGGTAACTTCCATTTTCCGGGGAGCGTCCCCAGAAAAATCCCTCTCCAGCATCCCAGGCCAGTTTTGGGTATTGTTTCTTGTAGGTGGACATATCAGAATAAACCTCAGCTAAAGGATTGGTATACGACCCCTCCTCAAAGTCCTTGTCCTTTAGCTTGTTGTATGTCCCTTGGAATGAGGAGAAAGTCCCCATGTGTTGGAACAGCGAGGGCTTGAAGATGATTGTCCCTTTCTGAGTCAGCAACTCCCTGAAGCGAGACATCAACCAGTCGCAGGGCATTTCCTGGTAGAAGAGGAAGAGAAAGCGGGCCAGGAGAGGAAGATTGGTTGATTTGTAGAGTTTTCCAATGTAGCCGAGGGTTGAGAATTCCAGCATTGTCCAGGTGGTCTTCTTGGCTTCTTGCTCCTCGACGCGCCTCTTGATGCTGGAAAGGAAATTTTTTGCACAGGAGACATCGTCCTCCAGCTGGAGGTAGTATCGTCCAAGACCGGCACTGTAGTTGATCAGGAAAGAGTAATCCAGGTTCTGCTTGGAGCGGAACGACACCCTGTCTGGAGCATCGTTGTAGTTCCTCTTTAGACCTGCATGAGAACCAGAGAGACTTTGTATCAGTATCACAGCATCGACAAAACACTCATGACACACACATGTGACTTTGTACACTAGTAGGAGCACACGTGCACTACACCTGTAAAAGGAGGGTACAGATCCCGAGGAACATGGAGGACCACCAACTGGCCTTGTTCCAGCTCCACGGCAAATTCAGTTTTGACCTCCCTCACTGTAGTGACTCTCCAGCTGACATCGAAATCTGCTAGCAGCACTACCACCACCATGGAGGAGCGCTCTTCAGGAGATGACTGAGAGAAGACGGACTTCAAGGTTGGTGTTAGATAGTTGCCATTCTTCCTCTTCACCGATGAGATTCCAACTGATAAATACCCTGAAACATCAAATAATATCATTAACAACGTCAATCTGTTTGGTGAGCATTCCTATGGACGCCCAGTACTAATGTTAAATCATGTTTTGACCTATCATTAGGCTCTGCAGCGGGTAATCAGGTCATCATAAATCTACCGGACCTCAGACAGGTAACACCATTCTCTAACCCTTACCTAATGTACCATTCAACTGTCCTTGAATACTGCTCTCACTCAAGCAAAGGTTAGATAGTCCACTACTTAATCAGGCCTTATATCTACATTGTAATTGCCTAAAGTACACAAACCAAAATCAGCCTTGTGTTAAAACAACAATGCTTTGCCAGATGACGCCACTTTGCAGAGGAACTTGAGCAATTCTCAAATTAATGAGAATACAGCCTTAGGCTAAACTACAATGGCTGTTCCAACTGGTTTGATAGGCAGTTTCACCTGTTTGTTCACTAGTCAGCCGCCATTCCAGCTTATCTAATTCCACAAGTTCCCAGAACCACCTCTCTCTTTACCTGCACCCACACACTCAGCTCACTACAGCCCTCCGAAGCAAGTCATTTGTTGTTAGCTACAACAACTACTGTAGCTAATGGCATGTTACAGTCCATGGTTGGCGTCTTAACCCCTAAACTATAGGGGCGCCCAACCAGCTCAGTTAACAAGGACAAAATGTAATGTAAAGTGCTGAGTACACTACTGACTATGACAGCAAGACTATCACCGCAGGATTAAGATTTTGTTGAACAAAAGAATCTAAACTCTAAATGTATTGTTACTGTTATATTATTACTATTACTACTATTAGAAATTAAAATCGTCTCCTTTTTGTCTGACTCCACAGGGAGGTCAGAAGTCACCATCAGCGATACAACAGTAGACTTGATGGTAGGAAAAGTTGTTGGTGGGAAGGTTTTGGTTTTATTTCATGCTCAGTAGCTTGACAGACAGAAACATCAACAGATGAAAGTGAGCAGCCTGTATTACCTCTCTGAAACACCACCAGGTTATAAACTTTTTGAAAAAAAAAAAATATTTATTATTATAACCTTTTTCAGTGCTTGTGCACATCTGGATATCTGGAGTTCCTACCAACCCACAAACTGTGAAATAAGACAACCAGTCAGTATTTTTTGTGGGCTGCCAAGATCAGAAAACATGTGATTCAACAAGCCAATCACATCTGGCTCCCCTTCCTATGTCACATGCAGGCTCATTAGAATATACCACCCACAGATTGAGAACTTCCTTTGCGAAGGTGCAACATGTTTGTCTCGCAACAAGTCAATCAGAGCAGACTGGGCTTTCAGGAGTAGGAGGCTTAAAGAGACAGGCGTTTCAGATAGAGGGTGAATAAAGATATATTCAGACAGACAGGAGGAGAACAATAATGTGTTTTTTGAACATTAAAGCAAGTAAAACATGTTCTGTGCAATTTCTCAGTATAAAAAAACATTTCAAAATTGTACACATGTAACAGTTGTAAGGCAAAATATACAATAAGTTCAAATATGCAAATGTGAAGGGAGCAAAAAAAACACTTTGCGCACTAGAAAGTGTTACTATGAGTGGATTTTATTTTCAGCTCTTTCAAGGGTATCTTCCTGCAACAAGGCGGCAGCTTGGAACTTACTTTGGCACAAAGTTAATGACTATCACATCAATTCCACTTTCACCAAAAAGCAACAGACGTGACTCGTGAAGTGCGTGACTCACTCTGTTGAGTAGATGGTGCTCCAGCAAGCAGCCGATAGGACACATTGAGAGGCAGGTAATCTCCCTGGTCCAACCAGGACTCGCTACTAACCAACCTCTCCGAGTGCCAAGTCAACTCATTTGGAATCGGTTCGGGTGACCCTTTCCGGCCCTGCGAAACAAATACAACTATTGATCGAATAGAATAAATTACAGTTATGACGCTGTTTTCCATAGAAAAAAGTGAAACAAAGTGCAACCTTTGATGTTTTGCAGGCTACTTTGTAAAGCAAGAGCAATGCGAATAGAATTCAAGTGATGCTTTTCTTGTAAAAGCCTCACCTACAAGTTTGTTTAAATTTTACGTGTACTTTGTTACATGTAAGCAGTGAGTGTTGCATCTAGTGGGCTGAAATGTAAGCCTTGTTTGTCATCCAGTGTGTGTGTACATGTGTGTGTGTGTGTGTGTGTGTGGGTGTGTGAGTGGGTGTGTACTCACAGCAATGAGGAAGTTCCAATGGCTAACGAAGTACAATCCTCCAATGAGAAGCAGCACAACCAAGACATTCTTCTTCGTATGACGTCTCATTTCCTATCACATACCCATGGGTACACACACACACACACACAAACACACACACACACACACACACACACACACACACACACACACACACACACACACACAGTGAATACTCCATTATGCTGGTGTGTAACTCAGTCAGCACAGCAGTAAATAATTCAGCCAATGGTTAATGAATGTTTCAGAAGGCTCAGACACAGTAACAGGTTGGGACCTAATTTGGCATAAACAAGCAGCTCTGTGCTCCTCTGTGCTGCTTAAGAGTAGAAATGTATATATTTACGCGCTCATACTTACCGTATGTATCCGCTACTGTAGATAATAATAGTGTGTTTTTAAAAAAGATGAGACAGAGTTTGCAGCCCTGATCTCCTCGGACAGGTCATTCCACAGTCTAGGAGCGCTCTGACTACAAAGAGGCTCCGTCACCTCTGTGTGCAGTATCTGGACCTTGGAACCACAAGGAATGACGCATCCCAGAGCAATAAGAGATCTGATATCTAACTTGACGCAAGGCCTATCGGGGCTTTGTACGTAGGCCTAATCAAAAACATTTTGAGATAAATTCTAAAAGCAACAGGTAGCCGGTGTAAGGCTCATTCAGAGAGCCGCTGCTGGACTTGTCCTATCACAAAAGTGACTTGCCTGCACTGGCTCTCATTAAAAAAAAAAAAGGTTTACACCATTACACAATGGAATCCCAACATCCGGTGGAGTTTTTATATCAGATCTTAGATAGCTGTTATCAAAACATTGTCAGATTCAACTTACCATTGTGGCCATTATGCAGCTATTACCAATAACCTAAAAGTGCATTTACTTTACACTGGAATAGCCTCCCAGCAAAAACCTACACACCAACAAAAAAAACTGCTAGCATACTTTTATAATTGTTGATGCTCGCTTGTACTGTTTCTCATTTCTATTGCCATTGTGCACTTTCTGTTTTCTTTGTTCTTGTCTAATTCTGGGTTAATGTTGCCAAAATAGTCATCAGACAATAGATAGGGCGTTCACAGTGGATGAGAATGGGGAAGTACCTACTGTGTAAACACTGTTGGGAGTGAACTGAATGGAGGGTCACTGTTGGATTTATATTTAGCTAAGACAGTCAACTTCCCTTCGATTTGCTCACAGGCGCCGACAGACAAGAATTTCATTACAGTGAAAGCGGAATTGTGTTAAGATGAGTTCAATGTCTGGTCAAACTATTCCTCCTCTGATGTAGGGGCACAGGACATATGGCAAGCCGTTTTAATATTTAATAGCTAGACAGGTTATTCACTAGAGGTATCAGCAACGTCATTTTGCTTAGTCAAAACTCTAATTCAAGATATCCCTAATCCTATTTTGTCTAGGCAAAACTGTCTAGGCAAAACTAAAATTCAAATTACTTTTGCCATTCATGTGTATGGGGTTTCTCATTACAAATTACAAATTCCAGTTTCAGATATCTACAATTTAATTCTGACTAGTCATAATTACAGTTCACAACATCTTTAATTCCCCCTCAATTGTAGATATCTACATTATCATTTTTAGATATCTAAAATGAAATTCGGACTAGTCAGAATGACGTTGTAGATATCTCCCACTGGAGTTAGAGATGGTCAAAATATAATTATGGATATCTTGAACTAGATTAACTGCAGCAGCAGCTGAACACACGTCTCGCAGCCGGCTGTGACGAAGACCTACAGTGGTCGAAACATGTTGGATTTTTAAATGATTTCGCCACTACAATAAAGTGGAATGTAAATAATAAATGAGTGCCTAGATTGCTTTCCTGTTTATCCAGAAGTATGGATATGTTGACTTAGAGTTTTGACTGGGCAAAATGACGTTGCAGATATCTCTAATGAAGATAAACTGGGGAAAAAAAGTTCGGTAAATTGTGTTTGGTGGATTATTTCTCTGTTGTTACAATGCTAATTGGCATTGTATTTTACATCGTTGGAAAGCCTGTTTATTTACCTTTACAATGATGTCCAACTTGTAAGGATCATGCATTTGTGGGATGAGCAGCACAGCTGATTATGTGGGTAGCGCCCAAGAAAAATTTGCCAAAATGCTCTGCCAATGGTAAACAGTGTATTCTCCTGTTGGTGTTTCTCTCTTGTTTTGAGTTGTTTGGTGGATTGGATGATTGAACTCTCTATCAGTAACAAGGAACAAACAAGACATATTGGCTATTTTACACTTTACTTTTTTTCCTAGTTTATATAAACACTGGTCTCTATGCGCAGCCGGCTGTGAGACGTGTAATCAGCTGCTGCTGCAGCTAATCTAATTCCAAGATATCCATAATTACATTTTGACCATCCCCTAACTCCAGCTTGTCTAACAACTGAACACACAGAGCAAACCAGTTATCTCTCTTTCCAACCACATCCATATACTATTCTAGCTTGACTAGTACGGTTCAAACACAGATTGTAAAGCCCCCGAGGCAAATTTGTGATGTTGGGCTACACAAATAAAATTAACTTGACTTGACAAACTACTTTTTTTCTCCATTCATGTGTCCTTTTGACTATATAGTCAAAATGACGTTATGGATAGATCTTGAATGCTAATTCTGACTATAGTCACAACGTAATTACGCACAGCCAAAAACGCAATTGTGGATATCTCACAGAGCACGGTTTCACAACAGCTTCTTCCAGGCTACAATAAGACTGGTGGCAAAGGACATTAAAGAGGAACACAAATACCCCACACCTTACCTCCATACCATTATTGACACACAGTACATCTGAACTGAATGCACTGAAATGCTGTGCAATATGCTGCCTTCCACTGTGGAATTGTCTGAAATAAATTATTTATTTTTTAAAATATTTTTGAGAGTTACAAGTTCTTCTAACATGGTCATGGAGCATATATATATATATATATATATATATATATATGTACTGTATATTTTTATTCTGGGGTATCGTTCCTATGCAGAGGGTAGTTTAGTTTATTTATTGACAACACTATTTTATATTTTAATAATTTATTTATTTTATTGTGTTGAGTTGAATGTGCTACTTATTTTGTACTGTAATTACCTTGTGCCTTTTCTACCTTTTTTCTTGTCTTAAAGCTGACTCGGTGTAAACTGCTCAGAATTCCAATGTACTTATAGGTGCAAATGGCAAATAAAACTCTAATGTTAATGAGTCAAGCTTAGCTATTAAATGTTAAAAGAAGCTTGATGACAAGTTTTGTCAACAAGTATAGCCTGCTGAGCCTCGATCCATTGCAGATGATCTAATAACAACCTTCTCCTCCAGGCTCTCCAGTACCTTTAAATTATATTCCCACAACAAAAACCATGTTGACCGTGTAGCCTGTTCGGAGTGAGGGATTACACTGTGTTGACTAAACATGACTGACAGGACAGGTGTGACTACATCACATGTTGAAGGGACAAGACTTTTTTTCTTTTTTTACAGTAACGTTGTAGGCTATCCATAATAAACACAACCACAGGGAATCTGTAGACCTTTTAGTCCAATATAGTCCTATTCTATATGAATAGGTTGTTAAAAAAAAAAAGAAGTTAGGTAATAATACTAAAGTTAGTGATTTAATCGTTTCAACTGCGAACCAACTAAGGTTAGTTACTTAGTAGCCTGCGTTGGACAGTAACGCTGCCAGCGATACTATATAAAACAACAGAGTAATAAACAAATTACGCACGTAAATTACGCATTCGTAACAAAAAGAAACAAAGTGAGCTAAATGTATACGAATACAATCGCTGCTTATTGAAAAGTGGCTGATTTGAGTCATATATATATATATATGTTAAAGTAGAAACTGAAACTTCAGTCCAGCTCACCTCCTTCAAGAGAGTCCGCTCCTTCTTCACGGAACAGCTTCCAGTCAGCGGATATGCTCCTTGATACTGTACTTATAAGGCACGGAAAACAAGCATGGCATCATCGGAGAGGAAGAATTGCGTCGCCCTGTTGATAGTAGTAGCCTACATGTAAAGTCTAGCCAGTGTTTCACCACATTCTCCTCGTTTTAAATGCTGCTGGTTCTTCCAAAACGCTGCGTTGATGGGCGTGAGTATCCATCCAGCAGCCACCAGGTGGTCGAGGCTCTAATGTTTATGAAGCAGGTGACTCGTCGTCACTGTTTAAATGTTGTCCAACCGCCCAGGCAACTTAAAACCAACAAGAGTCACTGTAGCTGTATAGGTCTATTTAGTGAAGGAAGTCACCAACAAACATATTGATTTATTAAAACAGACACAAATTCATAACAATCCAAATGTTATTTTAAGGTCAGTCCATGCGTTTAATGTTTGTATTTAGTCAGTTGTCATGACAGCCCACACATTTCTTTTTTTTTTCCATTTATTTGCTTAAATTATCTACATTCAAGGGCAAGTCTAGACATCCGGGAGCCTCTGACAACACAGCTCACTTGGCATAAAACACAACAAAAATAAAATTCACTAGAAGAACTTTCTGTTTGTCCAGCTCTGCATCCTGTAAATGAGTAAGGTTTGGGGACTTCCGTCAGGGCATGTGCTAGTCAGTAACCGCCAAACGTCTTGGGACTGAGAGGAAATGAGATGAAAAAAATAAGAAGTTGACTTTTGTGCCGTGTTACTAATCCTCCATCAGTCTAAACCAGGAGTGAGCAACCTTTTTTTCTAATTTGAGCTATGATGAGAGCTAATTTGACAAAGTTAAAGGGACTATTTGTAACTTTCAGAAATGCTTGTTAACAGCGACACCTGTGGCCGTGAAATCAACGAAAGTCAGCGTCGGGCTCGCGCTTGCTCGCTATAAATACACCTGAATGAGCGTCGCTCAAAACAGTGAGGCGACACACGTCAGCTAAAACCACAATATCACTCTATATTTCAGCTGCTTGGCAGTAATGTTAGCTGACCAGACGAAGGTCTCTCCATGAACATGATTTAGATCTGATCCTAGTGTTGGCTTTTCCTGCCTAAGTGCAGGCTGAGGGCTCTGCAGCGTGTCTCCCTGCTCTCTCCGCCCACAGCCGGAGAGAGCAGAGGAGACACCGGCACCCGGTCGGTAACGAGAAGACAACGTAACTCTCTGAAGAGCTCCGTCACTTCACAAGACACGGGAAAGCTCTGTTGGTCTGGAGGAGCTGCAGCAGTTATTTCTGCACAAACGTCCCCTGTGCATTCACTAGATATTCTCAGAGCTAAACTAACTCTTCTGCAGTGTGGACTGAGCGCGCGTTCACGTCTAGAGGTGGAGGACGCGCGCTGTCTGAGTGAAGGAGAGAAGGCAGCGGAGACAAGGCTCCGGCCACACGCGAGCGCGCATATGCGAGCCTGCTACATTTATACGCTTAAAAAGTTACAAACAGTCCTTTTAAAGTGGCAGAGAGCTACACATAGCACCACAAAGTTGTACATAGCCAATAGCGGACATAATTTCTGTCTTACTTTCATGGTTCTTTAATAACGTTTCAGCCACCGCAGTCATCGCCTCCCATTACAATCCCCGCCATAGGTGGACGTTTGTGCAGAAATAAATGCTGCAGCTCCTCCAGACCAACAGAGGTTTCCAGTGTCATTTCCTGCTGCTGAGTGAATAGACTGTGCACCGGAGCGAGTAACGTTATCGTCTCCGACCGAAACTCCGGTGTTTTCCTTGTTCCTTCTTACCACGGTCAGGAGGCTGAAGCAGGAAACACTAGTATCAGCATCGATTCATGGAGAAACCTTTGTCTGGTCAGCTAACATTACTGCCAAGCAGGTGAAATATAGAGTGATATATAGCTGACGTGTGTCGCCTCACTGTTTTGACCGATGCTCATTCATGTATATGTAGAGCGTGCACAAGCGCGAGCAACAGGACGCTGACTTTCGTTGACTTAACGGCCACAGGTGTCGCTGTTAACAAGCAATTTCTGATTCTTACATGGAGTCCCTTTAAAATAGTATATTTTTTGCTTTTTATTGGCCTAACTATTTTCTGCGGACTTTGTCAAATCTGGTGTGCGCTTGCTTGCTGGTCTGCTAACATCGCCTAATGTTACTGCCTCGCTGATGTCATGAAATTTGAAAGCAGCGCAACTTGTTTAATTGTCGGCCGATTGGCAAATAATCATTTTGGGTCAGAAGGGGGGGCGCAATGTCTGTCAATTTGATTGGATAGACATTTAAACTGGTTTACAATGTGACTTTGTGTTATCAAATGTATGTCCATATTATTGTAACCTTTAGTGAGCCACTCAGACACAGGTAGTGAGCTACTGGTAGCTCGCGAGCTACTTGTTGGAGGCCCCTGGTCTAAACCTTTACCTAACCTTTTCTTTTCTTAATCTATGTATTATGACAGCAAAGTTTAATGGCCCTCAGCTGAAGTTTACTTACTAAATACGGTCTTGTTAACTTATGGTTTTACTCCTGTAAAGACTCCACTCTCACCTCAATTATTTCAGTTGATACAACTTAAAATGTGCGATGTGAAAAGTGAAAGTGGTTTTACCGCTCATTCATTCGCCTTCTGTCTGTGTGCAATTAGAGCCTGACGATAAGGGTTAGGGAATGAGTGTGGTCAGTGAGCGTCTTTTCAGTCAGTACAATGATGTCTATTTGTATGTGTGTGTTAATGCATATTTAATCTCTCTCCGAGGACAGTGTGTGCAGCACAGTGGTAAGGATGGAGAGAAACCCCTTCAGAGCTTTGTCATCTCTTGGTTGCTGCTTCAGAGTCACTTTTACTTCCTCCTCTTCTCCATCTTTTCTCACCAACTCTCTCTCGCTCAGCTCATCGGCTGCGTCTTCCTCTCCCTCTCTCACCTGCTCCTCTTCCCTGCCCTCCACCACGTCTCCGTCATCCATCCCTTTCTTTACTACTACCATCCTCTGATTTGTCTCTCCGGTGTACAGCAGCTCGCCGACTATGAGCGTGCTGTGGGGTGTGTCACCGCAGTGTGTGTGCTGGGTGTGTGTGTACAGGTAGACCCTCCAGGGGATTGCGTGCGGCGGTGTGAAGGCCAGTGTCTGGATATTGACCAGCTGCATCGCAGCCTGAAGGCTTTGTGGTGAACAGTGAGGTATCGCAGGGCATTGGATGCATTCTTCCAAGCACACATAATCCTCATCCTCTTCCCGTTTCTCAGCACCTGGCCGCAACAAGACAAAGGAGCAAAGTCAGAGAAACCGATGTCAGACAGATGAAATGAAATAGAAGTATAAAGTGGCATGAACAGAAGATATCAAATTTCTACTTAAGTACAGTACTTGGGGAAATGTACTTAGATACATTCCACCGCTGGAGGTTTCACACTATGGCAGGCCTGTTTGCTCCTGTCAACCAAAATAACCTGTCCCATGAAGAGGAGGCTTTTGGCATGAGAGAATCTTCTTCCATTTAATCACCTTGCTCATCATGAGAGACCTGTCGCTGCAGCCACAGACGCTCAAACTCGTCTGGGCTGAGAGCCGGGGAGAGGGACAAACTGAGGGGGACCGCGACGCTGGAAGTCGGGACGTCAGGGGAGGAGTCTGTACAGCCACGGGCACTGTCTGAGCCTGGAGAAGACACGGAAGGACGAAGAGATGAAGAATGGGAGGATGCAGGGAGGGAGGAAAGAAAGAATAGAGAGATAAGGAGGCAGCATCAGGGACCGAGGGAGAGGAGTTAAGATGAGTGCCGCCAGAGGGAGAGATTTGTGATTAAAAATGGCACTGCATTCCCAGAAACGGACCTTAGTAGTATCACAGTGGAGAAGAGTAAGCTTACAGTGGCTTCAGAAAGTATTCAGACCCCTTTACTCATTACACTTATTGTGTTTTATTTCTTAAATGTATATATGTATATATATATATATATATATATATATATATATATATATATATATATATATATATATATATATATATTTGTATACAAAGCGCAATCTAACAACCTTTAACAGGGCATACCACATTTTAAAAAGTAAAAGAAAAAAGAGATAAAATAAACATCTAAGCAAACAGTTAAAAGAATATGCATACATCTTGACATCTGCAAATATAATTAAGGGAGAAAGACCTTTAGTCCCCCTCTAGAAAATAAAACATCTCCACTTCTTCTCAAAGGAGTGTTTCAAGCCAGAGGTGTAGCTTTGGTCTAATAACTGATTAGGTTACAGTATGTTGTGCTTGTAAAGAAGACATATCATTTTCTTAAACGTGTTGCTTAGGTTACATTCTCCAGGGTTACAAACAGGCAACCTCACACATAACACAATACAGAATATCCAAAACCTCCGTCCAGAAACCTTGGACGAGTGGCTTTATGTCTATGATACAAAGCCACAGTATTTGATGCGTTATAGATTTAATTTAAAATGAGTTCAAATCTATATTTTTGAATTTTTTTTTGCATTGGATTCTACGATCAATAACCCATAATGACAAAGCATAAACCTATTTATATATATTTTTTGTGAATGTATCAAAAAACAGACACTAATATTTTAAGCACTGGCCCCATCGGCCCCTAAATTTGGTGGCTAAAGTATATTTTTGGGGGCCCAACTGTAAACTTATGTAAAAATAATACAGGAAAGGCAATGTAACTGCAACTTAAAGGTATAATGCAATCATTCTCAAGAGAGACCTGATAAAACTTGGTGGCCACAAAAAGCCATCGGGCCATGGTTACCTTCAGACAGGGCCACGCTACCCGTTTCCAGCGTTTCTACTAAGCTAAGCTGGCACCACCTTTATACCGAACGCACAAACAGAGAGTTGTATCAATAATTTCATCTAACTCTCAACAATGAGCATATTCCCTAAAATGTCGAAGTATTGCTTGACGGAGTGCTTCTGAGATGATTGTCCTTCCGACAGTTTCTTCCATTTCTGCAGGAAGAGGGGCTCTGTTACAGTGGCCACTGAGTTCTTGGTCCCCTTCCTGACCGAGGTCTTACTTATCAGGTCACTGAGTTTGGCCAGACAGGCAGCTCGAGGAAGGATCCAGTGATGGAGCTCACTGTACTCTTGAGAAAAACATTTTTTTATACTCTTTCCCAAATCTACACCTTGATACAATGTTTTCCCAGATGTTCTTGGACTTTGTGGCTTGGTCTAACATGCACTGTGAATTGTGGAAGCTTGCATACACAGGTGTGGGCATTTCTAAATCATGTCCAATCAATTGAATTTGCCACACGAGAATACCAGTCAAGTTCTAGAGATATCTGAAGGTTCATCAAAGCAAACCGGCTGCACCTGAGCTCAGTTTGGAGTGCCGTAGCACAGGCTCTGAATACTTACTGTATGTAAATCAGATATTTCAGTTTTTTTATTTTTAATACATTTGCAAAAAGATTCAAAAAGTGTTCTTGCTTTGTAATTATGGGTTATTATAATGCCAAAACAAAGTAAAATTTAACTGAACTGAACGGTCTGACAAAGGGACAGTACCTACTGCAAGTAGGCACAAGATATCATCATTCAAAAAACGAAATATAATAATATACAATTATGTTAATACCACTATACTTTTTGGCTTGAGCGCGAGACTTCATTAGTTCTGTACCTGCAATTCCTTTCGTGCTGTTCACATACCCAGCAGCACTGACACTCCATTAGGTGAGGACTGTTTGTCCCAGTACAGAAACTGCAGGCCAAAAAACAATTATTGTACTAAATTCCCCAGTCAGGCATAGTTAAGGCAGCCCATAATGCTGTTGGGTCTTCTCTGGGTCCTTAGCTGTGCTGCAGGCCCCTATAGCAGTTCCATTTTCAGTCGAGTCATGGTATGCGTGCATGAGATAAAAATCATATCATAAGCTCAACCGTAGTAGTTGAACGGCATTCTCTGCGTCCATGTCATCATCGCTTCTCATCGGACCCCCCAGGGTGAAATAGGCATACATTAAACCGGCACCTGCTCTAAGCAATTTATTACAATTATGAAAACCAGAAAAACCAGCAGCTCACTAAGAAGCCAGTGAATTAGTATAAGTAATGTTCACCGACCTGAAGAGCCTGCCTCATGACATTTCTCTAGAAACCATGTTAAGATAATTTGCAGAGCCTGCTATGACTGGCTGCTGCCACGGCTGTAGCTGGGATTAGACTTTTTTCAGCAGTATTTACACCCTCAACATCAAAGTGAAAATAACTTTAAATTAATTACAATAATTGAAATTAGTAAATACCTGGTCCCCATCCGACATCAACTGTTGTGCTTTTGATTACTTCAGAATAAAACTGTCTGTTCCTTGAGGACTCCATTACTAGTCGTGCATGGTAACGCAAAGAATTCACCGTGGTTGGAAAGGTGCTTTCAGAAGGGCTTTGGGATAAAGTTGTGGAACGAAACAAGTTAGTAGAAGGATACAGGTAGATTTTAAAGGCTTTAACTATCCCTCTGAGTACCGTTCAGAGCTTTATCAAGAAGGGGAGAGCGTATGGCTCCGCCTACACCTGGCCTAGATTGGACCGTCCCTACAAACTGGATAGCAAAGCCAGGAGGATATTGTTCAGGGAAGCCACCAAGGGGCCAAAGGCAACTTTGAATGACTTGAAGGTTTCTATGGCTGAGATTGGTGGGTCTATGCATGTGACAACGATCTCACAAGCTTTACACAAAGCTGGCCTACATGGCAGGGTGGCAAGAAAGAAGCCTCCTCTGAAAAAGTGCCACACTCAGTCTTGTTTGGCTTTGCAAAAGAAACACTTGGAAGATTCTGATGCCATGTGGCAAGAGGTTTTATGGTCTTTTCGGACTGAACTCCCAACACAGCACACCACCCAAAACCCACCAAACCTACTGTGAAGCATGGTGGCAACATTATGTTGTGCCAATGGGCCCTTGGCCCCCCTACTTCCGGCGCCCTTTAGTGTCTATGATACAAAGCCACAGCATTTGATGATCAATGGTTTTTGCATTGCTGTGTGTTTTTATGTGCTTCAGTGTTTCCCCTGCTCTTCGTCTCTCTATCTGCTATCGGTGTGTCAGTTTGACCGAGCGGACAAGGCGGAACCTTCCTGAGGGGCTGTGTGGAGGTGTGGCTGTGTTTATTTGTGCTCCCTCTCTTCATTCACGCTCTAGCTCACTCAACCACTGCAGCGCTCTCCCTCTCTCTATCTCTCTCTCTCTCTCTCTCTGGCTCATTGAGCATTGGTGAAAGGGCACCTTCTAGCACCACCAGCAGGTTGACATTTTATGGCTTTTTTGGCTGGGCTTGCCATGAAATTTGTAAACTAACATGCTTACTTAGATGACGAACACGGTCAACATTATACATGCTTAACATCAGCATGTCATCATTATGACCATGTTGGCATGACGACATGGGCGTTTAGCTCAAAGTACAGCTTTACAGAGCCACCGGCGTGACTGTAGACCTGCTAATCTTGTTCTTTTGGGCATATCTGTCTCCGGTAATAAGTTCATGTCTAGTAGCTGCCTTGCTGAGACAAGTCAGACTTGAAAAACCTGTGAAGCTCCATATTTGCCTTTTCACCAGATGTAATGAGCCATTGATCGCACTCATAGTTGCCTGTCTAAATAAATTAAGTAAAAGAGTCTGACTAGTTTATCCATCTTAATTGACACATAGACTGTATATAAGGAGTGGACGTTGTCACCGTGAAGTCACCCATTGGTTTGTGGACTGCCGTTTTGAAGCCTTGAGGTCGGCACTTTGGCTGTCACCCTCTTGGTTTTTTGCAACCAGAAATGACACGAGAGGATGGAGCTAAGTAAAACCCTAAGTAAACGCTGAATAAGACATTTTTAGGCGACCAAAATCTTTTAACTTTCATGAACAGAAAACACACTGTGAAAGGGTTAAAGTTCTAAGATGACAACACGGACAACGCTGTGGTAGCGACCTGTCAATCGCAAGGTAGCCACGCCCTAAAGCATCCCCTGCTTTATGGTCTATTTGACTCTAAGTGGGACCATAATTTACTAAATGAACATCATGTTGTATTGAAGAACACTTGAAACTAGTGATTGAGACCATAAACTCATGTTTACAATGTTTACTGAGGTAACAAATCAAGTGAGAAGTAGGCTCATTTTCTCATAGACTTCTATACAATCAGAGAAGTCGCCTCCTGCTGGCTATTAGAAAGAATGCAAGTTTAAGGTGCATTGGCTTCACTTTTCAGACCTGGAGGTTGCCCACTGAATTGACATCATTAGTCTCTGAGATAGCAGGCGCATTCAATCTAAATTTTGAAGGCCTTGGAAGAAGACATCCATAAGCACATAGCAACAGCAGAAGAAAAAATTTGTTTTCCTCACGCTCTGTCATCAGCCCGTTGACACAGCCATGCAGCTTGCCACTGTATAAGATACTCAACAGAAAGATTTCACTCACTCACTTCACTCACCTGAATGAACCTTCTCAATTTGGCTACAGTTCAGTGTGTCCGAGAGGTCAGTCGTAGGCTTTAGGTCAAAGGTCACATGTTCAGGGCTTCCTCTGCTGGCGGACTCCGTCTCTACGGCGCCCTGCCTCAGAGGCTCTAGAGTGTTAAAGCTGCATGCCCACTGGCTGATGGGCTCCGCGGGGCGGCCAATCAGAACGCCCAGGGAAGGGTCTGACCTTCGACCCTGGAGGACCTTTCGTGCCTCTTCTATCCCACAATGCAACAGGCGGTAGTAGAGAAGCGCCTGGTCGCGCACGCACATGTCCGTCTCCTCCTCTGGAAAACACAGAGAGTGTTGACAATGTCATCTCTTTCTCTCTTCCTCACACACACACACACACACACAAAACCTTGTATATGGCGTCAGATTTATGTCAGATAAAACATGCTTACGAACTAATGATATTATTTCAGATGCGCAGATATCACCTGTGCACTCACACAATATAAGTCCTTGCACACCGATTCAATAACTGAGAGTTGTACAGGCAGCGTCAAGTAAGAAACAAAACATAGATAGGGAAAGGCAAAGATTGGCACCTGTGTGTATAGAACTAAGCAGCCAGCACACAGACCGGCCATCACGAGAGAGAGCTCGTGGACGAGAACTCTGCTCTAGAAGTTGAATATTGCTCACGCAAATCAACACGCTCACGGACCGACTCGGTGGGCTGCTGTCAGCGGTAGCTCCGAGCGGTGTGGACGGGGGGGAGCACCGTGGTGTCCGTCGGCTTGGGAGTATAACCCTGTGAGGGATTTGAGGCCGATTATGTCTCTAGTGTTTGCTTTGGTGATAAGTTTTACTTTGTGATGATAGTTTTGGTATGCTAATGTTGAGTCGGTAGCTAGCTAGCGAGCAGAAGCTACCGGCAAGTTATGTGAACAAACGCTATAACGTGGGCTTCAGAATAAAGTAGTGCTTTGGGTGTTTATTTTTTCTTAGCGACGCTGTCTTTGAACAGTCTGAATGAAACAGACAGGTGATCAGAGAGGGGAAAGGACCGGAGACGGGGAGACAGTCAGCTGCAGCTGGACTCAGTGCCTGTCGGAGGGTTCTTTCAGTGCTACTAGCCAGCGTTGCTGTACCGATCTCCGATTCAGCGGCAGTTTATGAGATGGACTGTTTTGTCTTTGGTTTTAACATTGTAAAACTCAACTTTACATCCAGGAACAATACAATAGTGTCCCCCCTTTTTGTTTTCTTCTGTCTTGTGTCTCCTAAGTCTCCTTATTTCACGGTCTCTAGCGTTGTATCTGTGTAACTTAACCGAGTCGACCAACCTCGTGACATCACAAACTAGAGTACTGCAACGTGGCGGCGCTCTTGTCACAAAACATGAAACGGATCTTCTTTTTTCTTTTAAATGCTGACATTTGTTATGTTTGTTGTATAACAGTTCTTTAGAATGGAAATCCACTTAGTAAAACTAGCTTAACTTGGTTTCCACTTTAATTATGCCTCAATTTAAGCCTCAATATAATTTAAACGGGTGAGTTATATAAAAATTCACCCACCGTACAGTTGTCATGAAAGGGGAAATTAGCTCTAGAAAACCCAAACCGTTTTTGTACCAGGCTGTAAACATGTTTACTGTAAAGACATGGGGGGGGTCTGCTGTGTATATTGACTTGCTTTTTGGAACCAGCCTCAAGTGGACATTTGTGGAACTGCAGTTTTTGGCACTTCCGCGTTGGCTTCATTTTTCAGCACCAGAGGTTACCGCTTGGTGAGGACAGGCCAAAATGTCCTCACTTTTCCAAAATGTCCTCACTGTCAAGGCTAAAACGCACACACAGACACCTACCTATGCAGTAGTGCAGCAGTCTTCCAAGCATG
This sequence comes from Sebastes fasciatus, assembly GCF_043250625.1. Classification (NCBI taxonomy): domain Eukaryota; kingdom Metazoa; phylum Chordata; class Actinopteri; order Perciformes; family Sebastidae; genus Sebastes; species Sebastes fasciatus. Next base: position 9,196,093 of record NC_133802.1, read on the forward strand.
TCTTGTGTCTCAGCAGGCCGGCACAAAAACAGCCTCATGGTTGTCGTCAGCAGCTCCATTTTGACTCCCAGAGAGGCCTCGCTCCTCACTCCGTCGATGAACACCTCCAACGTGTAGGGGGCGCTGGAGACTCGCTCCCCATACACAGCCAGCAACCACAGCAAGGCTTGCCTGCCCTAATGGAGGATAGAGAGAATGAGCAGAGGATTTAGACTAAATATAAAAGGCCCCGGACACCCACTGAGATGATTTGTGTTACTCTGGTTGATCAGATTTCTGCTCAGGGTAAAGCTGTCCCTTTAGGTACGTGGATTTTTGGAAGAAGACTGCTAGAAAGAACACATGTATGTAAACAATGTAGGTTCAAAATTCTTCCAAAAATCGTCTCTGCAAATGTTTTATGAGGAAGGCAATGCATTCAACATCTTTATTAGGCCTCGTGGATTCACAAGATGTGTTTTTGGGGAGAAAAGCTGAATGTAAACATACATTTTAGAGTTTACAAAAAACTCTGCAGGACACCTTTCAAGTTGGGCGAAGCTGTGCTGGGAGATACATGAGGTCACCAAACTAATAAGGGCAAAAACACATTGACCACAGTGAGTCGGGTAGAGGCACCAACTAGCTACCATTCGTTTTCTTTCAGGAGCAAGAAGAGTAACCAATCCCGCCGGAGATCAGTTATACATTTATTATAAATGGCAGCCTAAATGGCTTTGAAGCCAATTTTACAGTGGCCAAACTGTGGAATTATAACCATCTTATAACCATATCCGTGTCCGTCACGTGATGCCATTGGGCCCAAAAAGACTTTTACCCATAGACTTACATTTATTCAAGTCATTAGGTCCCAAAATTTGTAAAATGCACTAATAGCTGAATCCAGAGTTATTTTCCTTCCTCCGTTCATGTGAATGAGCCCAAGGGCTCCGAGGGACCGAGGGCTGAGAGGCGAGGTTAAAGGAAACGTTACTGCGTCTGCTCTATGGGCCCCCTTGATGCGAAAGATTGCCGGAAGATCCATATTCCCGTAGATCCTAACCCCCTCTCATATTTGGAATCCAGGTGGAGGACAACTTTTCCATATATTAATAATAATAATAATAAGAAGAAGAATAGCCATGCAGAGGATTATTCCCTTCACTGAACTGCTAGCCAGACGCCTTAGTCTCCTCATATGGAGACACGTCTCCCCTCCTCGCCATGGTAGATGGATTGCTGAGGCGTTGTACTCCATCAAACTTGAGAAAATCAGATTCTCTTTAAATGGCTCCCTAAAAACTTTTGGTGAGACCTGGAGACTGTTTTTAGATTACACAAACACACTGACTGTTCTGCCCCGATGACATCGTTTATTTTTCTGTCTGTACACAGAATGATTGAAGAGGTAAAAAAAAAAAAAAGAAAGATAACAAATGCAAAGTGGTGTTTCCATATGCAAACACAAGCAAGGCTAGTGCTGGTGGAGGAGGAGGAAAGAACTATGATGATTGGTTCACAGAAAAAAAGCTTCCGTGTTTGTTGATCTGACAATAAAGTCTTTCTTTTTGCTGTAGTCTACAAAAAACATGCTTGTGGACATGAAAGTTATCAAACAATCAGATAGTGGTTTACTGAGAACCATATGATCCTAGGTTAGATTACCAAACAGGCCGTCCGGGCACTATTTATAACAGAGTATTAGAGTGTTACTATACACTATTGTATTACTACTCTTACTTAAGAGTAACTTTTGGTATTTTAGATGGCAGCTACTCACAGGCTGCAATATAATCATATCGGGGCAATTCTTATCTGTCAATGTACGTCCACTAAAAGTGCTTGTTTTTTGCCATGACAGGCTCTGATTATTATTATTATTATTAAGTATCTGACATTATGGAAAGAGTCACGCTCAAGGAGAAGTCTCGTTGTGAAATCTGGCGAGGTGACGTGTTACCAGTGAAATAGTGGAATACATCCACTGTGGAATAATGTTGTCAGACATTTCTAATTAATAACAATCTGAGCCTGTCAGTGGCAAAAACAAGCACTTTCAGTGGACGAACATTGACGGTGAGGAGTTGCCCTGAGTGATTACATTGCGGCCCGTTTAGCAGCTGCTGTCTGCAGCGTTCTCCCTCAATACTGGACCAATTACAAAAACTGCTGTCTCCATTAGTCACTTAGACACAAAAACATGTCTGTAATACCAGACGTAGAATTGGCATTGGAATATTTTACAAACTCCTTACTTGCTATAATTGATAAACATTCACCTTTCAAAAAGCTTTAGAGTTAAAGATAGATCAAGCCCCTGGTTCTCCACAGAATTATCAATGATGTTCAAGGCAAGGGACAAAGCTCGGGCTCTAGGGAGGCGTACTGGTGAGGCAGCCCATTGGCTGACTTTCAGGCAACTCAGAAATAAATGCACTCCTCCTTGAGAAAAGCAAAAGACACTTGCTACATTGAATTAATCTCCAGCACTTTACAGACCTGTCTACATTTTTAGAAAGCAGTAAATGTAAATCAATACAAATCATCTGTATCTATTCCTTCTTAGGTTAAACTTAATGCCTGCTTAGTGAACAAGACTTCAGAGATTTGCCATTCTTTCAACACACATTTTGTTGCTGGGAATCCGTTTGATATGTACTCAGGATCTGCTCTTAATATTAAGCCATTGGCTCAGGCGCCCTCCTCAAACCATCACCTCTCAGTTCACCCTATAGGCTGTCACTACCACTGCTGTTAAGGACGCTCTACAAGCTATCGACTGCAGGAAAGCAACTGGGGAGGATAAACTAGATCCTTGTTTTGTAAAACTCTGTGTCCCATTTATTGCTGAACAAATCACACATCTCTTTAATCTCTCCATCTCTACTGGAGTTATCCCTCAGGTCTGGAAAACTGCACATGTAGTCCCACTGCACAAGGGTGGTGATAAAAACGATCTTAATAACTATCGTCCAAATTCCAAACTGTCCTGTCTTGCTAAAGTCTTTAGTTAATAATCAGCTCAAATCATACAAACCAGTCTTGTTTCAGAGCTAAACATAGTACTGTCACTGCGATTACTTTGGTTATAAATGATATCGTATCTGCTGTTGACAAAGGGAAATACTGTGCTGCCCTCTTTGTTGATCTAACAAAAGCATGTGACACTGTTGATCATGCTCTGCTCCAGCAGAGCTTATATGAAATTGGTTTTGATTATAAATCCTGTAAATGGTTTCAGGACTACCTGTCTCATAGACAGCAATGTGTGATCCTGGGAAATGATCGTTCTGTCCTGTTACCACTGACAATGTGGGGTTCCACAGGGGTCTATATTGGGTCCTGTCTTGTTCACAATTTACATTAACATCATGTCCTCCTTAACAAATTGTAACTCCCATTTTTATGCAGATGACACAGTCCTGTATAGCTTTGCTGATACTGCACACTGATATCCTACAACAAGCCTTTGACAAAATACACTTTATAAATCTGAAATTAGTTCTGAATGCAAAGAAGACTAAATATATGTTTTTCTCTAGAGCAAGAGATGCTGTGGATACAGTTTGCATATTACCACTCTGAATGGACTCAGTACTGACAGGGTCTCAGAGTATAAATACTTCGGCATCTGGCTGGACCCAAAACTTACATTTAAATTTCACATTGATACACTTGTCAGCAAGCTACGACAAAAAATGGGATATTTGTACAGAAGGAGTGCTAATTTTCATGTTCTGTAGGAAGCAAATAATTGAGGCCGTTTTCTTGTCTGTCTCGGATTATGGTGACGTTATCTATAGACACGCATCTGCCTTCACTCTCAAACCCTTAGATTCAGTTTATCACTTCACCCTGAGATTTATTACCGCTGACAGATATTCTACTCATCATTGCATTTTGTATGAAAAGTTTGGGTGGACATCTCTAACAGCAAGACGCGATAGGCATTGGTCATACATCACGTCCTCAATAAATTGGTCCTATAGTCGTTATTCGAATCGATCAAGTGATTGGCTAAGGCTTGTAAACTTCCAAGTGCAAACACTTAATTTGGGGAAACTGCTTTTGATGTTTGTGCTGCAAAAACTTGGAACAGTTTATAAAATACATTAAAACTAAACCCATTTGTACCTCTAGTTGATTTTTAAATCCATGATGACAAACTACTCCACTCTTGAATGTAACTGTTTTTTAACATTGTTCTATTGTTGTCTGGCTGATTGCTTCTTGTAATTAGGGCCCGAGCACGAAAGTGCCAGGACCCCAACGGTGTCCTGGCACGAAGTGCAAGGAAAGCTCTTGTTTTTCAAAGGATTATTATTTTTCTGCAGCGAGATCGCATTTTAAGGCACTTAGGAGGCACGAAAACTCACGAAAAGTGGAATACGCATCAGAACTGGCGCAAAATTCGAAGTTCTGTAGTGATTGGGCTCTGGTGTCGCCAGCGGGCTCGATAGCGCCCCCTAATGCAGGCAAGTTTTCAGAGAAAGCTACTTCGATCTTCACGAAATTCGAGTAGGTCATTGCTCACATCTTCAAAGGAGGATTAAATATTTTCGTTGGCATGGTGTGGCGAATTTCGATGTTTCGAGATGACACAGGAGGCTGTTGTAACTTGACTTTACATAGTCCAATCTGCCCCAAATTTCACAAGCTGGATAAGAGTCCAGGCCTGAAGACATATACGTTCCATTATTGGATTATGGTGATAGCACCACCTACTGGCAACAAGAAATGGTTGTATACTGCCACCCACCCTCATAGAAGTGCCTTTTAAGGATGCCCCACACCTGTGTCCGATTTTCATGATGTCATAGGTCATGTGAGAAGACGCCATTTTATCACTTTACAGGTATGGAACTTTACGATACTTCTCCTAGAGGATTCAAGAGAGCCATCTCAAAGTCGGGCAGCAGAATCTCAACACCTTCATGATGCAAAATTGCGAAGCTTTTGTGTTTTCGCGAAACAGTGTTGTTGTGGAGGCGCGGCAAATTTCGATGTTTCTACATGACACAGGAGGTTGTTGTAACTTGACGTAACATTGTCCAATCTGTCCCAAATTTCCCAAGCTGGATAAGAGTCCCGGCCTGAAGACATATACGTTCCATCATTGAGTTATGGTGATAGCGCCACCTACTGGCAACAAGAAATGGTGGTATACTGCCACCCACCCTTATAGAAGTGCCTTTTAAGGATGCCCCACAGGTTCTCAACAGGTCATTTACAGTGCCACGCGCTCCACGCAGAAATTACCCTCTAACTGTTGTGTGCAGTGTCCGACTTTCATGGAAATGCACGGCAGCGGGTACCCCCGACGTGCGCAAAGTGGCGAGGGCCCGTTCAACGCTGCTTGCAGCTTTAATTATGTTCTGTGTGTATTTATTCAATTTTATTGTACTCTCGACATTATTGTAAATGAGAGCATGTCCTCAATGATTCCTCGGAATTTTAAATAAAGGATGAAAAAGACAGAAATGACCCTTTAAGTTAAAGACCCAACTACTTCTTCCACCACTGTTGTTGTCGCTGGTTTTCCTATCTAAAGTATTTGGTATAATATCAGTGGAGATGGGTGACAGTGTGGATCTAATGTGGCTGGGAGCTTTAGAAGGAAGTTAGAAAGCCTCTCTTCCCCTTCAGCTTGAAAAAAAATACTGAAGTGCAGGTTTCACCCAACAGCAGAACTGTGGTGTGGTTAACCTGCAACCTGTCACTGAAAGAGACCAAAATGACTACCAGTGACGCAGGGTCTTTAATGCACCTGTGGCCCTGGCACATTCTCTCACAATCTGCTCATCTATGCGATACAATACTAGTGAGAAATACTGAAATCAGAACAAAAGAACAAAAGAGTGAAAGGAGACAGGAACATACCAACATTCATGAAAAACAAAAGATGAAGAGCAAAAAAGAAAGAGAGCAGAGGAATAAAAGGGTGAAACAGTTGGTGTGACATATTTCCTTGCAGACTTTACAACATCACATCGCTAAAACCCAATCTAATCTAAGAGTATCTACAGAGCAGGAGCTGTTGAGCTGGCAGGAATTCAGTTTATTTCTCAAGGACATTTCAGCAGGGTTAATGCCTGTTGATGCAGGCGATTTAACCCTCGGCTGTCCTGTTATTAGAAGACAGCCCTGCTGAACCACCATCAGTACATTTACCCAAGTACTGCACTTACAGTACTAACTAGTTTGATTTACAAGAGCCACAAGAAGGATTGTAGTGAGTGAAATAAACATGCAGAAATGTTGTAACTAAAAACTGACTATTAGAAAGAACAATGAAGCAATTAGACTATTATTAATAAAACACAATGTGTGATTACTGTAACATCAAGGAGTTGTGGACTGGGTGTTGTGGTTTGTGTTCATCAAATTTAAATTGAACTTTACCATCTATGAACTGTAAAATAATGGCCTTTTTCAACTGAGCCCCACTCACTTCAAAACAATGAGAAGAGCACAAACAAAACACCAGAAACCTCTGCTGTGAAATAACCCATAAAACTGAGTGTTCATGGAAGACCCCATTACAGAAGCTGATTGAGAAAATTAGTTTTCAGGGCCTTTAAACTTTGATATATATATATATATAATAAAATAACACTCTAACAAGAAGCTTTGTTTTACATCTAAGCAGTATGCGGGTGTGGCAGCAGCTGGTGTCTGACCTGGCTATCCTGCAGCGTCTCCTCGCAGCCCTCGAGAGCCAAACACACAGTGTCGCTACACTGAGGACACACCCAAACCAGGTCACGCATCGTCTGCACCACCGCTGATGAGTGAAAAAACAGGAAATGAACTTAACCACAAATGCAACTGCACACTGACAGTACACTGTGTATGCAATGTGTGTGTGTGTGTGTGTGTGGGGGGGGGAACACAAAGCATGGTGAAAAAACACAAATGCAGCTGCACACTGACAGTACACTGTGTGTGTGTGTGTGTGTGTGTGTGTGTGTGGGGGGGGGGATGAGCATTACCGGAAGTGATGTGCTCCTGTTTGAGCCCGAGCAGTCCAGTAAGGATCTCCAGACATCTGTCGCTGTAGCTTCGTCCAATACGACCTGCACCCAAACCACACAGAAGAACACAGGATATGAGTGACACTATGACTTTAGGAAGTCTATCGTCCCGACACTACTGGGTGATGAGATTTTTGGCTGGACCAAACAGGGCCAGTCCGACAAACACAAAAGTCTGTCACTGAGTGACTGGGTGATGAAGTTACACGATTGGTCGGCCAAGTGTTTGAGTTTCCTTATTGGCCGTTTGCTTTCAAAATGAAAAGGCGAGAACAGTCCTTCGTTTACGTTTTCAGGGTGGCATGTCAGCGGTTCCACTCACCAGATCCGGTGACGGAGGGCATGTCAATGCTTTCCATTAATTTCCTTTAGAAAGCAAGAGAATCAGTCGCCCAGTATGGAAATGTTGTGGCGAGTTGGAGAGGATCTGACTTTGTGTCAAATCTGTGTGTGCTGAATGTTTTCCTCATCATCCTCTCGTTACTGTTCAACACACGTGATGAAGATAATGTTGACATTTGCATTGCAAGGAAGTACAGTTAGAAAGGAAATGAATGGAGAGGCACCATTTGGAGTGAACAGAGCTAGGTAATATAGGAAACATGTAGTCTGAGTCATAATCTGCCTGAGCTTTACTGCTGTTACACATTTGGGAATAAAGAGTAATATCACAGAAATGGGAGAGAATAAAAACTAGTCTTCCTATTAATATGAAGACTAATATTGATATGATAGTTATAGGAGTCAAATATAAAAAAAAGGGTAAGTTAAATTTGTTATTACAAGATGTATGTGTATGGTAGTGAGTAGTGGTTGGTATTTGTGCCCCATGTGGCCAACCATGGCATGAAATTGTTAATAAACTGGCACCAGTTGATGGCGTCATTGTGATTAGTATCAGCTGTGCACAGCGCAGGTTGCTTCAGGACGCCAAGAGCCAAAATACTTTTTCAACAGGCTTTAATATAGTTACTTGGCAGACGCGGCATATCCTGTTTTGGTTGTTTTTTTGTAGTTTATCACACGCACGCACACACATAGGCTGCACGTTGACATCCATGCATCCATCGACAGAACTACTAGCTGGACATCTGACCGTAAGTAATAAGATGAATGAGCGTAACTTCATTTGATACAAGCCTTGTTGTTGCACGTTTCTTGGTGATGGAAATATGGCTTAAAAGAAAGAAAGAAGGAAGCCATAATAATAGTACAGCAGATATGTGTTAGGGTGTGTTACTGTGAGCTAGAAGAGGATGTGAAAAAGTGACTGCTCGGAAGTGTTTGTCTCGTTGTAAAGACATGGTAAAGAAGACAGTGTGTGTGTGTGTGTGTGTGTGTGTGTGTGTGTGTGTGTGTGTGTGCATGGTCATGCATTATACTGCCACGTGATAGTATGACGGTGTGGGTGTACCTATAGCTGAGATTGCAGCCTGAGCAGTGTCAGCATTGACATCAGTGCAGTATCCTTTCAGCTCATCCAGTAACATTACTACGTTGTCATCGTTCACCAGCTCCACCAGCACCTGCAAACAAAAAGGGACCAGCTTTACTATTAGAAACAGCATCATTTGTTTCAACTCTAGTTTCAGTTGGACAATATAACGTTATTTACAAAAAACAGTACATTTTAGCATAGCTGTGGTGAGAGTAGAAAAGGCACATAAATTGTGGAAAGAGGTCACAATTAAGACCTATTTGACTGTGGAAAACCAACAGAGTCAAACAGGCATCATCACCTGCATCTTCCTTTGCTTGATGTAGGCTGGCTCAGCATAGCCACAGAAGAAACGTTTGTAGTGCGCCCCCATGAGGCCAGGGAGAGAACGCAACAGCAACTAGAGGAAGACAAAAGACGCCCTTTCATATCTCGTGACATGTGTCCACACATCCATCTGACAAGAGATTTACACCGATAAAAAAACCCCCAAATTCACTAATAGTGATGCAGTAAGCGATACTCTGTGTCTCTACCCCCTCGGCACGACAACACACATGCAAATGATTTAGTTTGTTAGTTTTGAAACAATGTAGTCAAAGAAAATATTTTTAGAATTTGCATTGGGTCTTATTCAACATTTTTTCTATCTCATACACACCCTTCATCCATATTCGACACCCACAACTGATAAAAACGAGGCAAAAGTGAGCATGGCTCGCATACCCCCGCTCACCGCTTGACCCCTGCTAGGTGGTAGGGCCAAAGGTTTTGCCCTTTTGGGACAAAATGTAAAAAATGTTCCACTTGTGATCCGATCACTGAGGACGCATGTTAATACCAGGTCTGAACAGGGCCATACACATACTGTAATGCTTTCTCACCGTCTACATCCACATTTGAACTATTCACTATCTGACCTGTATGTGGCAGAGGGCGGTGAACCTCATCTCTCTGGACACGCTCCCGCAGGCGGCCAGCAGAGGTCCACGTACTCGCTCCAGGGCCGCCAGACTGACAGCAGGCAGGCCGGAGCAGAGGCTGAGGAAGAGGCTGAGGGTAGCGGCCATGACCGGGGGGTGGGGGCTGACCAGGGAGGCGTCCAGCAGGGACAGGATGTCAAACAGCTCGTCCTCTGACTGAGGCCGGTAGCGCTCGAGTATCCTCAGAATCTCACACTGACCCCAGACATCAGAGTCCTTCAACCTGGGAGGACAGACATACAGAGACTTGTAGACTTCATGTACTACTGTCACGATATAACGACCGTTTTATAAAAATAACTTTTTTTTTTTAAATCTTATTTGCTCCAATCTCGCCTACTTCAGCTTTAATGGACTTTGCAGAGACAACCACCACGCCATCCATTAATTCCCGATAATGGACCCCTCGTCGGGCATTATCCCTTACTTACTCATTATCATAATATCAGTGGCATAAAATTGTTTTAAAATGACAGTAATATCATTTATCGTAGTTATTTCTGGGACAATATATCGTCCAACAAAATGAGTTATCATAACAGGTCCAGCTGCAATTTGTGCTAAAATGAGAAAGAGCATAAAAATGACTTCAGCTGCCTTCGTCAGTCATGTGAATGTCGCCATGTGGCACAGCATCATTTATCAAAAACTCAATGCTGTCCACACGTATCACTCCACCACATAAATAGACTTGCTTGTTTTAAACAGTTTTCATTCCAACCTGTTGAGGAGGTGATGGGTGATGGGTTTATTAATAGCGACTCCCCCCTCCTCCTTCAGGATCTCCTCCAGAGCTCGGAGGCAGTTCACCATCACCACCGGGTCTGGGTCCCTCAGCAGGCTGTACAGCTCGTTCACCACTGCAGCATCTGGAAGAATCAAGAGGATGTTTATACAAAAAAAAAAAAAAGCATGAGAACATATTTAGGCGTGTACACTTCAACAATGACTGAACTGTTTGTAGAGGTGCGGTGAAAATAACACTATATACAGCCCACCGATTGATTTATCATTATCATTCATTACTATCAACCAATCAAATCTATTTATTTATATATTTTGGAGTTCAGACACATTGGAAATGGTTATGTTTTTCTTCTCCTTAATGTAACCGTGGGCTTTGTTGAACCACCACTAATATACACTATAGACATAGAAATAAAGAATGACAACGGGAAAGAAAAACAGAAACAAGAAAGCCATCAATGCATCCTACCTATCTCAGACTTGGGTTGGAGATTGTGTAGTTTGGCCCAGCCGAGCACAGCCACTCGTCGTACACAAGCTGCTCTGTCTTTCAGTCCTGCTGTTAGAGGCTGCTCCACATACTCCACCAGACTGGGTAATCTGTAGCGCGCAGACAGACACACACACAGTCAAACACCAAATTACTCCAGCAGTCACAGGCCAATGTGGCGACTTGTACTGAGGTCAATGTGTGTAGCACCTCACCTGAGGTTGGTCATGTTCCTCAGGGCCAGGCTGCGGACCATGGGGTTGGGATCCTGACAGTCTTTCCTCAGCGTGTTGATGACCAGCAGAGACAGCTCTGGGTTTAAAGTGGCATAGGAACACAGGAAGACATAGACCAGTTTCTTCTGGACTATGTCTACTGTGGCACACGCTTTCACCATCTCACTGAACAGGCCTGATACATCCACACCCTGCGACATCGCCCTGAGACAGAGAGAGACGAAACCAGCCGTACTTTCAACAAAGGGTAGTCATTATCAGTATGTTACTGAAACTCTTCTGGAGCCTCACATATAGTTTGATACTTCACCTCAAAAAACCCAAACTGATTCTTTCAGTTGTTTCCAAACTTAGCACGCTGACTCTGCTAGTGCTAGCGTTCACATTATTCATAACCTTATTGATGAGCTTACTTTGGTAAACTATGTCACTGCTTTTTGTTAACGGCTTGGTGGGCAAACCTCTTGAGTAAATGTTTTTATGAGAGTTCAAATATGAATAAATTGTGTTACGATGCACATTTAATTTGACTTTCCCTTTCATTTTCTCCAAAACTGTACAGGAAAATACCTTCAAATTTCATATGTTCATTCCGAACAGGATTACATTGAATATATCAGAAAACCTCTGAAAGTCAAAATATGAGGAAATCGTCAGTCCCCTCGAGATGACTTTTCCTTTAATTTTCTGCAAAACTGTTCAGTAAAACAACTTTCAAATTGCATATGTTCATAGTCATGGTCATTCTGAGTATGACTCCATTGAAGACTTCAACAGACTTCTTATGGAAATGTGTGACAGTTCAAATATGAGGAAAGTGTCAACATGTTACCCTGTATTTCGAGGTGATTTGTGTACAGTAATGTACAGTGAAACTACTTCAAGTTTCATATGTAGTCAGGAACTTTTTGAGCAAGCCTATTTGAAAGATTATGTAGGCTATCGTGTAAAACTAATAATATCAAAATTGAGTAAAAAATATCATTCTACATTTTGAACATAATAAATATAACAAGTTCAAACGGGCTGAGGCCATGTCTAATAGGTTTGTAGAGAGAGCTTACAAACCTAGGCTGATTAAGCAGGCTTGTAATAGAGCACAGTCACTTGAGCGTGATACCCTCCTTAAAAAAAACACATCAGATGTGAGCCTACACATCTGTCTCGCCCAGTTTTTTGTCACGACATACCGTACTCATGCTTAACAGATCAAACACATAGTTGAGAACAACTAGGCCATCATTGAGAGCGACACTGTGTTGAGGCAAGTTTTTCCTGAATTGTTTCTTTTAGACGCGCCACTACTCTTCGGGACTCAGGCTCATGCATTCATATCTTCCAGCAGATAAAAAAGGTACGTGGCTGACTAAGCCGTTTGGCACCTATAAATACATGCATTGCCCTCACTGTGAAAACGTGGTGCAAACTAAATATTTTGCTGACATTAACACAGATAAAACCTATAAACAACATGATTTCATTAATTGTAATATTACCTTTGTCATATACTGTCTGTCTTGTCCATGTGAGGGGGGCTTTTTCTACATAGGCTGCACAAAAGGACGCCTGAGAGATTGCCTCGCCGAGCATAAATATGCCATCATAGTCAGAAATCTATATATCACGGTGATAATGATTCTTTGTTACGCATAGAGGGCATCGAACATATTACACCGTTGGTCAGACAAGTTACAGGTTACAAAACTTTACCAGAGGGAGACTTTTTGGATCCATCGACTGGATGCCTTAAAGTATCTTGGTCTTAATGAGGATATAGACTTCACATGCTTTCTGAGTAATAAATAAAACATATTCTATATATTTCTCTTTTTTCTGTACAGGTTCCTATGTTTGCTTTGCAGCCTCTGTTGTAAAGTAGGAGTAGTTTCATTGCTGAAGGACATGAATTACTTGTTTCTGTGTTATTTCTTTGTGATATTTTGTTTACATTTTGTAATATTATGATGATCATGTGATTGCTATTGGTTGTTGATACCATAGACTGTAGGTGAGGCCACATCCGCCTTGTCTGTTTGTTTGTAAGCCCTGATGAAGACCTACAGTGGTCGAAACATGTTGGCTTTTTAAATGATTTAGCCACTACAATAAAGGCTTTTTAATATATTCTCTTCCTCGTTGCCACTTGTTTTGATATTTTGGATATTTGGAGTGCCTGGATTGCCTTCCTTTTTATCATAACAAATATGACATTGAATTCATTGTAAACTTATTGATTATATGGTCAGTTTAACATAGGCCCACATACATGTAAAATATCAAAAGTTACCCCCAATTTCACTGGATTTGTTCGGAATTTAAAGAATATATTAAGACACAAAAAAGTAATAAAACTGTCAAACTGTACGGTGAATCTTTAAAGGTCCCATATTATAAAAAAAGTGAGATTTTCATGTTTTTTTTGTATTATAAAGCAGGCTAAAGTCCTATATGAACAATGTGAAAGAATCGAAACACTCAATCCACAGGGAAATACACACAGCCTGTATTCAGAAACTCTGCATTTGAAACAAGCTGTCAGGATTTCTGTCCATTCGTGATGTCACAAACATACAATATTTAGACCCTTGACACAATTTTACAATTTAACATAAACATTCTAAATGTGTCCCAGTTTATTCCTGGTTACAGTCAAGGTCTATGGAAAGGAGGCTGCGTCACGGGCGGACATGGGTCTTGGGGTAAGGGGTATAACACATGCGCAGTTGCGGTTGTGCGTTGCGATTGGCTCAATTTCGCAGACGAGATTTTACCATGCATGTGTTATACCCCCAGAGATATGACAGGTGACCCAGCCTCCTTTCTATATGCCTTGGTTGCAGTGTATGTGAATGATATCAGCTGACAGGAAGTACACATGGACCAAACTGTTGCCTAGCAACGCAATTCTGTTGCAATTCGGTCAAAATGCGCTAAAACGGAGCGTTTCAGACAGAGGGTAAATACAGGCATATTCAGGCTGACAGTATGAGGAAAATAAAGTTTTTTTTTAACATTACAGCATGTAAACATGTTCTAGTGGAAACACAGAATACAAGTATGGACCTGAAAATGATCATAATATGGGACCTTTAAATAGTTAAACGTGTGTTTATTTAGTTAATTTATCCCATTTCTATTTGGTAGTTGTTGTTATTTTTGGCCGCTCCAAGTACTGGACCACAACGTCAGACAGGCCCAACAGGTGGACAGCCCGCTGTGTGTGATGGATGAGCAGGTGGAGGAGACCAGTCTGTCTGTGTGTCTGTGTGACTAACCCACCTGATGACTTTGAGGATGGTGTTCCTGTATCGCAGCTGGTCAGACTGGATGTTGGGGTTGGACAGAGCTCTCCTCAGCTCCCTCAACGCGTCCTCACCGCCCAGGTAAGGCATGCTGGACACACACAGTCTGCTAACGCTTCATTTAAAATACCACACGTCGACTCTAAATAAGCAACATTACCGTTTAACACTTCAAATGGTCGGATGACTCGGTTGTTGTTGTTTACACCATGAATACTTCCGCATTTCTTCTTCTGCTGTTAGCTTCTCTCTGTTATAGTCTGCTGGTCTCTGCTGGCTGGCGGAGGAATAACACTTTAACCATTTAACATCACATTATGGGGCCTGCTGGGACCATGTCTGGGAAGCGGGATCTGGATGATGATGATGATGATGATGATGATGATGATGGTCAAGTCAAGTCAATTTTATTTGTATAGCACAAAATCACAAATCACAAATTTGTGTCAGGGGGCTTTACAATCTGTACATGATACGACACCCTCTGTCCTTTACAGTACGACCCTCTCATTGGTTAAGGAAAAACTTAACCAAAAAAAAACCTTTTAACAGGGAAAAACTAAAAAATGGACGTGTGACCTCAGTGCCCTGTTTTGTTACTCTTAGTGTGCTGACATTATTTTGTGAAGTAAATCCTGATGATTACTGGATGCATCTGACTGTACAGAGCAGAGGCTGAATCATCACAGACTATAGGACATTGTTTGGTGTGTTTTGTTCAAACCATTCTAAAGCCATCACAATGGTGCACAGCTCAAATATACACTTATATGCATATCTCAACTCTGTGTCAACTGCAACTGCAGATTCTGTGTTTCCTGTTATTGGATCCTTCGAT
Organism: Sebastes fasciatus; assembly: GCF_043250625.1. NCBI lineage: Eukaryota > Metazoa > Chordata > Actinopteri > Perciformes > Sebastidae > Sebastes > Sebastes fasciatus. The sequence continues at coordinate 9,211,140 of NC_133802.1, forward strand.
CCATCTGTAAAAACCTGCACAGTCTGTTCCTCATACCCATAAAGCTCAATCACTAAATCTGCATTTTTATTTCTTGCATTCATTTGAAGTAGTTTCAAATCCACAACCAGAGTTTCTAGAAGCCACACAGGGATTATAGTCCGTATCACTGTTGGACAAAACTCCTTCTCATGCACTTCCAAGTCCTTTGCTGCTGCATCTCCTGTCCAGCCAAAACTGGATTTTTGTGTTCTCTCCCTTTCCCAGCAGGCCTGTAGCACCTTTGGAACCTGTAAGCATCGTATACCAGCGACTTTCACACTACATCACAACAAGTTTGACATTTTTTTTAGATTTATTTCCTAAATGAAATATTGAAATATCCACCCTTACAATTGTATTGTCCAGCAGGGACTCAGCAGTGCATGGTGGAAGACAAGAAATATACTTCTAAGGTACTTGTACTTTATTTGAGTATTTTCATTTTGTGTTACTTACTACCTCATTACTGCAGTCTTTGACAGAACACAGGATCATCATCAACATCCATATGAAGTGCCTGTGTGTCTGTAAACACAACAATGATCATAAAACATGAGATCATAAAATTGTTCTGCTAAAGTTGGACCCATGTTGCTTGTTTTACATGTATGTACTGTCTGTCTCTGCTGTTTCTGTCTCTGCTCTGCTCACAACTTTAAAGTGGGTGGGGCTCACATACTTCTGTGCACCAATCAACATTACAATCAGAATCTGACCACAGATAGTCGTGGGGTTGATTGTTTCTGTTGCCTGGATGCTGTCAATCAGATCTGATCAAACCACACAGATTAGCTTTTGAGTTGGCTAACAAATACCTGAGTTGTTGTTGTTGTTTTTTTTAAGATTATTTTTTATTGTGTTTATTAGTGCAGCTGGAGAATGACAGGAAAGGAGGCGAGAGAAGGGATGACATGCAGCAAAGGGCCACAGGTTGGAATCGAACACGGGCCGCTGCCAACGACTCAGCCTACATGGTGCGCACGCTCCACCGGGTGAGCTAGAGATTGCCCAAAATACCTTATTTAACCATCAATGTTAAATTGTAAAACTAAGATCCACAGAGGACATTATGCAACTGTTTTCACATGCTGAGTAGTACTCTCAAGAGCATATTTGCAAAAGTTGATATACTTGCATGATTCTTGCACTTTTTGGGTTGTACCCACACGGTTGGTTGCACTTATTCTAAGTCCCTTTGGGAAAAAGTGTCAGCTAAATACATGTAATTTACCTCTCATGACCGGTAAACTGTGTAAAAGTGGTGCCGTTGTCCAAAGTGCTGATCCTGGTACCAGGGATGGGGGAGCTGCCCAGGGTTCTCAATGTTATCAGTCTGGTCTTGGAAGTTATCATCAAGCTTTATTTAAACTCTATGTAGGAAGATAGAAACCATTTTACTACACAGGTGTAATCAATAACATTAATTGCGGCATTCAATTAAGTTGTTCCAGCTCCTGGTGTTATGAATGCTTCCTCACCTGCGTGTCTTACTGGGACATTTACCCAGAAGCATCGATGATGGTGGCAATGGAAGTGGTCAGACAAAATGTTTTTCTTAATCAAACTCTTTAGCCATGCTCCAAAATAAAAAAATTTAAAAGTTTGTTCACGCTATACTCACATAACACCCAAACAGTATTTTAGTGTGAGTTGATGATGGTTTTATTGATTGTGAAAAGCAGGAAATCTACAAACACAGACAGCTTTAGACCTCCAGCAGTCGAAGACCGACCCCAATCCAAAGGCAAACATCCACTCCACCTGCCCCCGTTATCTGGGGTTTAAAGGCAGAGCTTCATAAAAAGGAAAGGTGGGAGGGACTTGGTGCTGGACAGCCAATCAGCTGACACTAACAGACATTCTGAACGCCGCCCAGCTGGTCCAAAAGGAAGCTGCTCAAGCCTTCCTCTGGGCCGCGTGGGCAGAGCCAGGTGCCAGGACCGATGAACCATTTCTTTTTTTCCACGTGATACATTCACCGACATGAATGAACATTGACATCATCCACTTCGCAAAAGAAAAGCCGACAGAAACCTCTTTTTCCACGTCCCCACAGCAAAGCACTCCAGTCAAATGATAAAATACTCAAACACATACACACATTTACACATAATTTTCATTATTAATTGGCAAGAATGATTTGGAATGTTTTCGTTTCAGAATTGAAAGTCATCGAGACGTAATATATAAATGAGTGAAAGGCAGGGAACGCAGATCTAAATAAGAGGGGGTGTGGTAGCACAGCATACACTACCCAGAATTTACAAATAATTTCAAAATGGTGAAAGGTGGGCCTAGCTCTTTCCAAAGATGGATAAATAATAGTGTATGCTCTCCCGCTGGAAAAGATGACAGAGATTTTGGTCTGTGTGCTCTCAGCATTTAGACTGAAAAGAGGGATGAGATGGACAGCACATAAACACACACTCAAACATACACATTACACACACACACACACCGGACCAGTGTCAGAGGGGCGGCAGTGTCTATGACAGATTAGGGCTCGGCGCAGGGCTGGTGGAGTTGTTGTCCTGATTTGCTGCCTGGCTTCCTCGTGGTGGAACCTCGATAATGCGGGGCTTGTCAATAATGCGAGCGCGGCGGTCGCCTTTCTCTACAATTCCGATTATCCACGCTCCGCCCGTCGCCCCCTGACCTCCAGCTCCGGAGCTCTGGCTCTTCATCTCCGAGCAAAACTTGGCCGCCTGCTCTCTGGGCAGACACACCAGCAGCCCACCTGGAGGGAAAGACAGGAAGATGGATTTTAGGGTCAAAACATGGTTATAATCAATAAAGATACACAGACAAGACAACTTTCATTGTGTGTGTCAATCTCAGTTTTCATACCAGAAGTCTCTGCCGACGTGCCCTGAACCAGGTTGAACAGGTTTCCACAGGCTTTACTGATGGCAGCCATCTTGGCTAAGATTGGTAGGTTGTGGATGACGAAGGCCACCTCGTTTCGTTGCTGTGCTGCCAGGTTGTTGGCGTGCCCCAACAACCCAAAACCTGTCACGTCTGTTGCAGCGTGAGCCTGGAACTTGTGCATTAGGCCTGCCGCTGGAGACATGAATTCATTTGAGAAACTTTAATCGCAATTGCAAAACGTCACAGAAAGATTTCAACTTCAACTGGACCAAAAGGCCAATCCATGTTGAGCCAATTTGTCTTTTTCCCCCCTCACAACTTCAGTTGTTTTCCGGTTTTGCCAGTCCAGGATACGAGCTTAGGTCCTGTTCAGACCTGAACGCATTAAGATGCGTCTTGGGTGATCTGATCAAAAGTGAGAATGCGTCTACGCATGAATCTTGAGTGAGCACTTGTGATCGGATCTCACTTCCCGGTCTATATGCACGCAGTAAACACACGGCTAATATTGTAAATGTCGCGATGTAATATTACAGGAATGTCAGTAGTAATACACACATTTCGTGAATTCAGGTGCATTTTATTAACATAAAAATAAAAGGTTATTATCTATCAAGCGGTCCCCGGGGACCTCCGTGCCGCCGGCACTGCCGCCTCTGCCGCCTCTGCCGCCTCTGCGAGGCAACAGCGGCGTACAGAACTTCAGAGAACCGGGGAGGAGAGAGAGCGTGGCTGTCAGCTCTGTGCAGCGCACCGGAACAAAAACACTGACATCACCGACCGTGTGATGATAATGCACTTCCCATGCCTCGTCTGATAGTCTGTAGATATGTAGCCTATAAATAAGATACATTTGAATGTTTCTATAACCTATAAAAAAAATAGAGTTTTACTGACAGGATACAGTAGAGCACAGAAGCCGTTTCCTTGCCACGAGGGAGACAAGTGCTCGCGCCTGCCTTTCTACTCACATGAGCAGCGCAGTGAGACCCCCCCGGTCCTTAATGTGGCCCAGGACACATTCGCGTACACACTGCTAAAAGAATGTGGCCATATGCGGCCCAGACCACATCTGAATGTGGTCTGAGTGATCGGAGCTCAATGCGTCTTGGGTGCGTTCACACCTGTACTTAAAGCTTTCCACTTGTGATCGGATCACCCAGGACGCATGTTAATGCCAGGTCTGAACAGGGCCTCAGTCTCATTATGTTCCACTCGGGGGCGGCTGCTGAGTCAAGCGCAACACCTAGTGGTTAAATTCGGTATACCAGTGCGGTCCAGTGTTTGGCTTAATATCAAACCGGTTTGAAACTTTTTACACCGGCTCAACTGTACTCTGAATTAAAGACCATAAGGCTGAGAGTAAATTCAGATCAACCTCATAGAACCAGGATTCATAGGAGCTCTCAGCTGTAATCGAAAGGATAAATACATTTCTGTGACCAGTGATAACTGCAGAGCTTCAGAGCATAATGACACAGGTTTAGTGTACCTGTGCGGTTTAGCGTCGCCATGGAGAACATGGCTTCCTGATAGGCCTCCTTTACTTCCTCTTTTGTGACGACTAGCTTGATCTTGTTCCACCTTTCAGTCTGGTGAGATATAACAACAGAGACGGGGGGTGGGGAGTGCGAGCACAGAAACATGTCAATATAATGACAACACAAATAACAACAATATATACAATATAAAACCAATAATAATGTTCATGTGAACGGAGTCGAGTGGCTGACCTGATCGAGCCATTGGTGAGCATTCACAGCCACCTGCGTCCCCAGAGGTTTAGTTAGTACCAAGACGTCCCCTGGCACAGCACCATCCGGCCTGGAAAAACAATTTCTTTTAGATATTTTTGGGGCATTTTGTCTTCATCAGATAGTGATAGTAGATACACAGACAGGTAATGCAGGGTGAGAGGGAGACGGCATGCAACAAAAGTCCCCGGCCGGAGTCGAACCGAGATGTTGCGATGATATGGTACATTATTGTTATTACTATTTTTAAAAGTTTTTACTTTATTTATTTTTTTATACCTTTTGGGGGTTCTTTATCTATTTGGTTTCTTTGATTTTCTATGTATTAATGGCTGGGAAAATATAATTGCAGGTGGTAATTAGACAAGGAAAACCATGTTGAAATGTAAATCTGTACTGAAAAGATGCTGAAATCTATGAAGGCGTATTAGGGCCATTGTAGGTAAAAAAAAGTAACGTAAAAATTATAGAGCCGGGGTAACATTCCAAGAAAAAACTATTTCTGGGATTAAAGTTATGAATTCAAGAGAATAAAAAAATCAGTATGTCTTTTTCTTCTGAATAGGCCCAATTCATAGCAGTGTCTCTTCAAAGTCTGGATGCTGATGATAATATGCTGATTGTATTGCCTTACTGCTAGATCCAATTGCAAAGTATAATTTGAACATCCACTGCGGGCATAGTACACGGCAAGCGGCGGCGTCTGTGGTGTGATGAAGTTGATCCAACCTTTCAAAACCAAACCCATCATTTTTCTGGGGTGTTTTTCTGGTAAATCTGTGAGTTTTTTTCTCGGAGATCAAAAAGGTTATAACAGCTACTGATAATATACTCTGGCTTCCTGGGTTTATTTTGTTCTTTGGTGTTATTTAGGGCTGCAACAAATGAATATTTTCGTTATGGATTAACTGATTATTTTCTCTATTAATGGTAGGTCTATAAAATAACAGAAAATAGTGATTACAATTTCCGAGAGCCAAAAGTGACATATTCAAATAGCATTTTTTTTTTTTTTTTTATCTGACAAAGCCCAAACCCCAAAGATATTCAGTTTACCGTCATATACAACAGAGAAATGAAGCAAACCCAAATTCGAGAAGCTGGAACAAGATAACGTTTTGCATTGTTTTGGTCAACAAAAGACTAACATGATTATAATTATCAAAATAGCCACTGATTAATTTTCTATTGATCGACATAATTGATTAATCAAGTAATCGTTACAGCTCTAGTGTATTTTATTGTTTACACGGTTAGCTGGACAAATGAAGACAGCACAATAACATTTCAAGTGTAGCTGCTCTCCAGTCTGAAAGAAGAAAAACTAGATGCCTCCGCCAACCAGTCAAGTTGCAGTTTACTTCCATGTCTGTCCAAAATGTCATCACTTCATCACTTTATCCTATTAGACATTTCTGTAAAATGGTCGTAATAAGCATATAAATTACTGAATTATGGCCAAAACATTTCCCCAAAAACCTTGAATGTCCTAATTGAGCTAAAGGTTTTGATGTTGCAGCATTCGCAACCAAATATGCAGAGACACAGCAACAGTTTTAACTGACTCACATGATGAACTCATTAGGCTGACAGACGACTGACGCTACTCCTCCTACGATGATCCAGGGGTTGATCACCGTCTGGCCACCTGTCACAGAAGTCCCCCCCTCCTCTGCTGCATCACGAAACCCTTTAATTATCAGCGGCATCACCCGCTCACGGTCCTGTGTCATACAGGCGATAATGAATCATGAAAAAAGACCTTAATATTAAAAGGTATAATATGCATTAATTTTTTTTAAACAATGTATAGACTGATAATCTGAATGCTGTGTGTTTACAAATAGCAACTGACTACTGTTACATATCATCTTTAAAGAAATCAACATAAACGATATACTGCACTCATTGTGACGTGCACAAATTAGATTAATAGAGGATACACAAAAGTGACATGAATAAATAAAAGCAATGTCAAAACCTTGGCATCCACCCATGAACACACATAATGCTACCTTGTCATTCATCTTCTGGCTGACACTCAGTAGCATCAGCATGTTGTCACACTCTGTGATGCCCATGGCGTAGAGATCACTGAGGACGTTAGCGCACGCTATCCTGCCCTGAGAGACAGACAGACAGACAGACAGACAGACAGACAGACCGACAAAGAGTCAGACAGAGAGTGAGGGAGAGACAAATCTAATCAAAACAGGCAAATAACTTATGGCACTGTTGTCATGCTTGACAAAAATAATATTTTTAACACAGTAGATTCAGGTTTCTTGGTAAATTCTACATCCACAAATCGAAATGGTCTGACTCCTGCTTTCATTGTTTTATTGTTGAATTCAAGCAATATGGCATCTTACTTGAAAATGTGAAGAACAAAAAAGCTGCAAAGACTTTCAAAAGTTTATAGGAAATTCATTTAATTTATGACACCCTGGTTTGTAGGTGTTTTTGTATGACAATTGTTGTATACCTCTTTGTTGTAATTAAAGAAGACCACATGCTGAATAACGTTCTGCTTCAAAATGGCTAGTGCTCCCCTTAAAGGATAACTTCGGTATTTTTCAACCTATTTTCCCATGTTTTTTCTGTGAAAGTGACCTATGGGGACAACACCTGTTGAATTTGGTCCAGTATTAAGAGAAAATGCTGCAGCCACCAGCTGCTAAACGGGCTGTAATGTAATGTAAACAGTCTGTAACTCCTCACCGTCGATGTACGTTCACTAAAAGTGCTTGTTTTTGCCACTGAGAGACTCAGATTGTTATTATAAGTGTCTGACAGTATTATGGAAAGGACCCTACTGAGAAATAAAACCTTTTTCTTACATTTCTCCTGATCTAGTCTGTTATTGTGCGTTTCGCTCAGAGTTGTCTTGTTCTGAAATCTCATGCCATGACATTGCAAATCTTTTAGATAACACTAAGCTACGCTTTCTGTTCTCCAACACAACAAAGTCTGACAACACCGGTGTCCCGTGGCACTCCTCTCTCTCACGTTTCCACCATTATCTTCCGGCAACAACAAGTCACTTGACACAACAACAAACAGAAAGGTAAAGAAAAAGAAAAAGGTTGTATTTCTCTGTAGGGTCCTTTCCATAATGTTGTCAGACACTTAGAATAACAATCTGAGCCTGTCAGTGGCAAAAAAAGAGCACTTTTAGCAGACGTACATTGATGGTGAGGAGTTGCCCCGAGCGATTACATTACAGCCCGTTTAGCAGCTGGCGGCTGCAGCGTTCTCCCTCAATACTGGATCAATTTCAACAAGTGTTACCATTAGTCACTCACAACAATATAAGCTGGTGAGTATGTCACCACATATGACTGTGTTTGGACAGCTTTACTTCCTGGATAGGGTGCCTAGTATGTAAACAACTGCTTCTCTAGAGGGAAATACGTGCCAGTAACTCACCATCATGTAAGGATCCTCCACTAGAGGGTAGAAGAAGTCTGTGGTCTGGACCAGTGAGAGCCCTCCATGCCTCAGAGGAATCACACAGCAGTCCATCCCCACACCTGGAAACACACAGCAGTGAGGAGAGAAAAAGACATTGTCAATGTTTTGCAATGAAATACAACAGCCTTGCATTAATTATTCAAGATTCAAGATGTGTATTGTCACGCCGGTTATACAAGGACAATCGTGTGAAATGCTTTTTGCTGGGAAGCTCCATTCAAAATAATAAGTTATATTACAATTATAAAAGGAAATACTTTGTACAAGTCATATTAAGAACATATACAGACATATTAAGAACATATACAGTATAAGATATATGATTGAGGTACTTTTTGTGTGAGAAGGTGTTATTATGAACTTATTATTATTAAGTGTTCAGTTATTGTTGAGCGTGAGAATACTACTTTAATAGTAGTGTTTGTTTATATAACATTCTTACATTTGCTGCTAGAAAAAATATATTACTACAGTTGATTAGTGATAAGAAACCCTCTGTTCAAGGCTGGCGTAAAGTGATATTTGAGATGGTCCCTTTGGAATATCTTACAAATATTCTACATGCCAAAGTAGATCAGTTCTTCAATATTTGGCAGCCCTATCTGAATTATATTGGACCTGATCTCTCCTCCATTATCTCACAAGGAGTCTCCTGAACATGAACTCATATATCCTGTGACTTCCCTGCACTAAGGACTATTTCCTATGACCTCCTATATACACATTTTTTTATCTGAGCTGTACCAGTGTTTGTTTGTTGTTTTGTTTTTTATTATTATTGTGTTTGTGAAAATAAGAAAACCCAATAAACATATTATTTAAAAAAATAGTAGTGCTTGTACTTGTAAAACTAAAGGTAGTACTAACTACAGGACTGATGCAATGTGTGAACAGTACAGATGTTTGTGGTCACTCAGTGTTACTACATACAACAGCTTTCCTCATACTGTTGCTACACCTCTAAAAGCAGTAAACTAAATAGCCTTACAGCACTCAAGGTTGCGAAACTCTTTTAACTAGAAGAAATGTTTGACCAGAAGCATGAACTTTGAACTCAATGCATCACAGTCATTTCTGCTGAATCATGCTTACACTATGGAAATCTGACAACTCACGGAACTAGTGTCCTCTTAGCCAGCTAGGTTACTAACATTATATGTATTTACAACGTAGCTTAGTTATTAACTCACGACTGTGAGTAGGTTAGTTGTATATGTTAACATAACGATAGCTGAGGACTGTTAGAAACAACCCATAACTGTCCATCTGTCAGATGAGCTGCCACACATGAGTTAACAGCAGCTAGCATGGTTAGCAACAGTAGCTAGGTAACCGTCGTTGACTACCGGGGGTTTCTCATATGAAAGCTAACTCAGCTCTGCTATTGTGTTTCTTACCGAGTCGGGGGCCCGCCGGTAACTGTTGGCCGAACTCCGACGCTTGGTCTCCGGCCTTGCCTGCCGTCCCGTCGGCCCGGTCCGGGTCCGCCTCCAGTCCCGCCAGGAGTTTGAGCAGAGCCTCCTGCGGGACCTTACAGCCTCATCCTTTCAGCTCCGAGAAGCCCGTGAGACGGAAGCCGCGCTCCAGGCCGTGCTCCTCCGGCTTGAACGGCTTGTAACCCGGAGGAAAACACCCCTCAGCCTCCGCAGAGGGAGGCGGGGTAGTTGAGCCTGACATGGCTGGCTAAAAGTCGCGTTTCACCGGCAGATAGAGACGCTAGGAGGAGGATGAATGGAGGAGCGTGTGTGTGTGTGTCCGACGAGCGTCTGCGTGAAACAAGAGATTCTTGTCAATGGAAATCAAACAAATTCGACTTCCTGTTTGGAGTTTCACAGTACAAATTCCCAAAGCGCATGTCTATGCGATATTCACGGATCCTAAACCACACACTTATACCAAATGGCTTTTTCATTGAAGCTGGATTACTACGATATTATAAAATGGTAATTTAAACCCATGGCGAAGGCAAAGTTGTCAGAAATATATAGCAAACGTCTTATTTTGAAGGCGGAATGTACTATTTCCGGGTCTGTGTGTCGCTCTTCAGCTTGATGCAGCACAGCACGGTTGTAAAGGCACAAAAAACCTGGATAGCGGATTAAACCGGGATTTTCCAGTTATCCTGGTTGAATTTAGCCGTGACTCGGTTTGATGAAAGCAGTGGCAGATACGTGGGATTTATTGTGTGCAGCCAGCATGCTCAGCATGACCAGGCTTATTTACAGGCTTTATTACAGTTAGTCCATGTTCCTATGTGTGTATTTGGCCCTATTTTTATTAGTCTGCATTAAAATAACCCATTACATATTGTCATTCTAGTTATTATTTTAACATTGTGACCATTCATATATTTTTTTAATAATTATTCATCTGATAGACATTTTTACTGTTATATTGTATTTATTAACGAGACTGCTGTTCATGTTGTTGTTAGAGGTTTGATGAATATATTATTGCAGTTGTTGAGATATTGATTAGATAATGGCTGATAAAGTTGCAAAGGCCCAGTTTACTGGACCAATAAATATATAGTGTACTGTACATTCATGAAACAGGACACCACAATGTTTTTAGACCTTTTATTTTTGCTGGGATCACTTGTCTGCTTGGAGCAGAGCTTGGGAGAGAGACAAAAATGTTACAGACATGATTACAGTGTGGATTGAAACTATCAACTGTGTTAAAAGTAATGAAGTAGTAGTTGAAAATGTTGATCTCTCTGAAAACATGACAGTCAGGTCAGATGATGTCTATGATGCCATTATGATGCTAGATGATAACAAGGCTTGTGGCATGGATCATATCACTGCAGAACATCTAAAATATGCCAGTCCAAAGCTTTGTCGTCTGCTTGCAATGCACTTTACTGGTCTCATAGTCCATGGTGTACTTATATATACTGTGTATATATATAAATACACATATATATATAAATATATATATATATATATACAAATATATATATACTGTATTTATATACTGTATGTATATATATATATAAATATATATTTATTATATATTTAAAAGAGTCAATGTTATAATCACATATGGAGATAAAAAGAAAAAAATTAGAAAGAGAAGTAAGTGATCATTTCAATGCACACTGTTAGTATGTCTGTAACACAATGCCATTTTTGGTATAGGCTATACAATGGTGGTAATACATATTCTACTATTGTGGATTAGTGGATGCAATTGATTTGCATGGTACATTTCCTGAGTAATTTATTAACTTCCACTGGCCTCTTTTAATGGAAAGAGTAACTGCTGCTAATCTGTCCAAGTAATCCCCAGTCCACACCGGATGCCTGAGCAGCGCATGACGGCTGCATCTCTCACGTGTCACACCGACAGCGTTTTTGTTGCTGCTGCCAGCCCTTTCTTTCTACATAGATTTTGCCTTTCATAATGTTCATTTGATTTCATTATAAATATCACATTTATAGTAATGAACCAGTAAGTGTTGAGTTAAAAATAAATATGTAACTTTCTTTCATGGCTGTGACATATTCTACAGATACAGACATTGACACTGTAGTAATGTTGCTGGTATGACGTCATAATACAGTCAAAAGATCATTTTCACTGTCTGTTGCTGTGATCTGCGCATCATGCCAAAAAATGAGGGAGACCTTGAATCTCTAGCTGACTCGCAGCCGCGCGGCTGCTCTAACATGGGCGCCGAAATAAAAAGCAATGTGGCCCGGTCACTAGGTCACGCTTCGCTTTTTCAGTTATTCTGGATTCTGCTTTTTTTTTTAAATAGCCCCTCCTCTCACACTCAGGTATATCATTGTTAATATCTATATTTTTTAAACTATAAAATATTGCCATCGAGATGACGTTTTTAAGAAAAGAAAAGGAAAACAGTTATGATTTCCACTGAATCATCGTAAATAGGTACACACACACACACACACACGACAAAACACGCGCAAGGATTAATGAATAACTGATTTATTTATTAAATCTTCGACAGTTTGAAACAATATTATTTGCACCAAAATGATCTACAGACAATATTCACACAAACTGTGAAGGACCCTCAATGTGCTTACCTCCGGATAGATAAATAGCTAGGTGCCACAGGTAAAGATAAGACAGCAGAAAGGGCACAAACAGAGCTATGTTGGGTTAAGGGTCAGGTCTAGCATCAGAGATAAAGCAGTGGTGCAGTCAAAGGTGTACACAGGCACAGAACACAGAGAATGGCTACTTTTTTTCAATAAGAGTAAATCCATCTCTAATACATAATAATACATGTTTTGAGGTAATGTAGACAGCAACATTTATGACCAAAACATATTTGAATATTCTATAATATTTAAAGCTCACTAGGTTATTCACATTGTCATGTGTTTTCTCCTTTGAGGGGAAAAGTACCCCTCTGAATTGCCACTTTTTCCACCTTATGTCCAATGATTATTAACGTGTATATCATGGATGATGCAGTCAAACACACTTATTCCACAGTATGTAGTTACCTCCTCAGTTGATGAGGGACGAGATATCAGGGATCATCAACATACTGATGGACAGTGCATCAGTGTGCCATCTAAATGGCAAGGCATGGGGAGGGGAAAGAGAGGAAAATAAAAGAACAGGTGCCAGGAGAAAAAAAGAAAGAAGAGAAAAAGGATGAGCTGCGGAATGGAAAAGCTACAGCAGAATTTGAATCCATGGAGCACTTCGTGGGAACATAACATGCTGATTATCTTGCTGTCATTCATTATCTTTCACTTGTTCATACTGTCATCTGATTGCAACTTGTCTTGATTCCAACATATTCGATTTTTTAAATGGTAAGATCCACAGTATGTATTCAGGTTTGTGTATGTGTGTTTACATGGCAGAGAGAGTAAGGTGCAACTACCAAACATGTTTTTCCAGGATGTGCCCAGAGAGTAGACACGTCAAAAACGTAAATATACTGTAATTATATCTGTGTGTGTGTGTGTGTGTTGGCGTCATGGTGTGCTGAACTATGCTCATGTTACTGTATACAGTCCATGACATGTATCTGCAGCGTGTCCATATCTGGAGCCTGGTACTGGCACTTAGGACAACATAAATCTGGCAGCTCCTCAGCTCCGCCTGCCCCTTGATCTCCGACTAGTACCAACCCCTGATTTCGGAACGAGGGGGCAGGGGGCACCGTGTTGAAAGCTGCACCGAGGAAAGAAAGCATGTTAAAACAACTTCTTACCAGCAAAAAAAACATCATTTATAAATACATTTCCCTTTTTTTGTTTTAAGGGGACCAGAAAGAAACAGTGCTTAGTTTATAGTATATGCATGGGTTTCATTGGTAAAGCTGCACACCAGCCAGTAGACAATACTCAGTGATGAAAAGTAACTAAGGACATTTAAAGAATTAAACTAACCAAAAGGATATAAAAGACTCTTTGGTTGCTTGGGGGCAGCAGAACAAGCTATAAACACAACATATGATAAACTTGTTGTTGCATATTGACACATTTACATACAGTACATATTTCTAGCTCTGTTTCTGGTCTCCTGAGAAAAATATCTGGCTCTTTAGCTGCTATAAATGCTCCACTTCCTTCAGTTCCCCTTCAGAAAGGGCTGTCTGACAGCAAGGTAAACCGGTGAAAATACTCTAAATACAGCGTACTCTTCAACTGATATTGATTTCTTTAGGTGTCTAAAATCCGTTTTGCTGCCGGCCCCCGTCCTCAGCAGTACATTGCTTTGCTCTCATGCTGGTTCTCCTGTCTGTTTCTCCAAACTCCATTTACTGTAGGTAATACACTCACAATGGATAATGTAACAATAATATGGTAAAGGTGGTCATGGTGATAACATATGGACAGCCCAACTTCCAAAAAATTCTGAACTGTCCCTTTAAGTAGAGTTTGAGCGCATAGAGAGGCCTATGGGATAGTGGAGGAGATATCATGTGACTCAAGTGAGAGCAGGAGTGGCACGTCCTGATCCTTGTTTTTTTTGCAGTAGAGCTTTTGATAAAGTTATTATTAACTATATAATTTAAAAGGGACTGTATGTAACTTTTTACACCAAAAACTGAGACCTTCCGCGACTTTCTGTGTTTCCTCTATCAGCCTGTACACTGCTTTTTATGTGAAGGACTCAGGTCAGTGTCCCAGCTGATGTGACATCATGTGCGCTCGCATATGCCAACTCTCTCTAGCGCAGCCACAGGAATAGCTAACGATAGCTTACGGTTGGTTAGAAATGGAGTCTGCTAACGCAGACAAACAACCAACCTCCACCACAACTCAGACTCCAACATCTAGTTATATCTAGTGAAGCCCGTCTTGCAAAACAGAAATGTGACCAACGTCCAACGACCAACGTTGGCCTGTCTTTTGATTCATGGAGGGAGCTTCGTTCGGTTTTAGGTATCAAAACTGGACAGATAAGTTACCTTTACTGCAAATCATGTGAAATATATAGTGATATTGTGGTGTTAGCGGTCAAATACGTTCAGTTTCGTGTGTGTTGCCTCACTGTTTCGACCGATGCTCAATCGCGTCTACGTAGTGCGAGCAACAGGACGCAGACTGTCGTTGACTTTACGGCCACGAGTGTCGAGTGTTAACAAGCAATTTCTGATTCTTACATTGAGTCCCTTTAATATTAGAATGTGTTGAAAACATTTGTTTTACAGGATTTTTCTGACATACTTTAATTCGTGCATGAAACACATCTACGTGCATGTTATTTTCAATGTTTTGGTCGTAATGTACCTTGTGGAGGGGGATGTGGGGCCCGTGTTGGAAAGTCTTCCAGGTGTCTCAGCTTCATTTGCTCCATACGTGCACTGAAACAGAGGTGGACAAAGACAACTCATGTTTAATCACACTTTAAAAATCAATATTTCTTATCACGCAGAGGAAAATTGTAGACACAGCTCTGACTTCGGATATGAAGTGTCAGTCTGGACGATGTGTCTTTGACGACAGCTGCAGTAAAGCTAAAGTCACCTCCAGATGCTGATGCAGCATTTGATTAGAAAGCAGCGGGGGGAGGAATTCAGCACACAAGGACTATGTAACCCTGGATCAGAAATGACATGAACAGAGATTTGATCTTCCCTCAAAACAGCCAATTGGAGCTCACAGCAAAGATAGACCGGGGCTATCAACTGGGTGACTGGTGCATAAACGTCCACATGCTCACACAAATAATTATCATAATGGAAATGGGCCTGGAATGTGCTCCCCCCCCCATCTCTCCCCTTTCAGAGATAACTTTTTTTTTTTTTACCGTGATGCGGCTTCCTGTTTGAGCCTGTCAATCTCAGTCAGAGCCTGAGTCAGCTGATCCTGCAGCTCCTCTTTCTTCTGGTTCAGCTTCTCTCTCGCTTCTCGTTCTGCTAGGAAATCTGCCTTGTAGATCTCAGCCTGGAGCAAACACAAAGACAGTGAGGGAGGGAGGGAGATACAACCATGTTGTTTAATTTCAATGTACCTGTATTGTAAAAGCATGTTAACATGTGGGTGTGGCTGATACAGGCTGATTTGTGCATAGCTGACAAGTGACTCATACGGGCTAAATTAACTGCCACGAAGTTCATAATGTCATTTTCATTGAAGTGTTTACAAAGCATACTGGTTATGTCACTTTTATATGAACAAATCTTTCACACTGACAAGCAGAACCTGTTACATCTCCGCCTGCTTTGAGGGTGCGTTCTTGGAACTAAATTTAGGCTCTGCTCAGGTGACTACATTTAGCCTCTTACTGCAGCACCACAACATTCCAGTGTTGTCTGCCAATCGGTGCATAAAAATGATGAACTTCTTCCCAGTGTCACATTCTTAATGACGTATAACCAGAACATTTAGATATGTACAATGGAAAAACAAGGCAGAACCTAGAACCAGAGCCTTACAGGTTCTTAAATGTTCAGGTTAGCTCCCGGGTTATGGGTTGTAGAAAAGTACGGTGGCCCTGAGAGCACACCGCACTGCAAAATTAAGAAAACATCTTCACAAATTTGACAACACATGCAAACAACCACATACAGAAACGCGCTGCAAGTAGTACACACGACAACGGAAAATGTTTCCAGGGGACATTAAACAGTGATACACACGGCTGAAATTACCTAGCATAGTTATATCTTGATAATAATGAACAAACCACAAAGTCAGTGACCACATATATTTGAACTGAACTGAACGTAACAATTTGAATAAACAAAGTGATTTGTGTGCAGATGTGCTCGACAGCCGTGTGACTGTACCTGTGCAGTGAGGACGGGAACAGTCTCCAGGGAGCCTTTCTGTTGCTCCACTTCCTCCTTCAGTTTATCAATCAGATCCTGCTTCAGGGCCAGCGCTCTCTCTGCCTCCTCTAGTCGGCTGCATAGATCTCCTCCCTGG
This sequence comes from Sebastes fasciatus, assembly GCF_043250625.1. Taxonomy (NCBI): domain Eukaryota; kingdom Metazoa; phylum Chordata; class Actinopteri; order Perciformes; family Sebastidae; genus Sebastes; species Sebastes fasciatus. The sequence goes on from NC_133802.1 coordinate 9,227,629, forward strand.
AAGACGAGCACACAACACACACACACAGATGAATGTTGAGACATGAATCCCATAAGCTAAATAGCAAAACTAATGAGGGTAAATAGATGTTGAAATGTGTTTTTACCTCGTTCTTCAGCTTAGAGTCATAGTCTCTAAAAAGACACGTGTAGGCATGCTGCAATTGTGTCAGTTTTTTCCTGAGAGGAAAAAAAAGGAAACAACATTTTTCCATACAGTATCCAAACTCAGATGTAATGCTGGTAACAGTATTGAGGAATTTTGAATGAAACCCAGTAGCATTAAAGCTGAAGTTGTCAATATATCCTGACAGTAGTGCATGAGACAGATAATCTGTGAAAAATACATTCCTCTGCCTCCTCCCAGTGCTCCTAAAGGCATTTGCAAGATTATCTGTATCATGCACTACTGTCAGGATTTAGTGACAGTTTTATAAAAATAACTTTTTATCATATTTGCTCAAAGTTCCCAACTGCAGCTTCAATTACCACAGTGAAGCAGTTAACGTCACAATTCTAGAGAGAAAATTAAGCATTGCAACTGTATTGCATTGTTAGAAGATGAGATGATCTCATTTTAATTCCAATTCAAATGTGTTGTCTTTTGTGAACAAGTTAATACCTTATTCGTATAAGTTCAATAAAATATTTTTGGGACTTCGGCGTACATGATGGCCCACCATGATACGGAACTTTCTATTTATGTATTCACTGAATGTTTAATATAATGTGACAGGGTTATCACTCATGTCTCTGTTGTTTTTTTAATGCATGTGAAAGCAATCTTTCTCTCTCTGGAATAAATCTCTCTAAATATCATTATAGTGCAGAAATATCTGTGTGTGTGCGTGTGTGTGTGTGGGGAACCTACTTCTCCTCTGTGACGACATGTCTCTCTGTCTTCAGGGCCTGCTCCAGGCTCTGGGTCTGCAGCAGCAGCTTGTCCATGGCCACATGATGCTGCTTCCTCTGCTGCTCCAGCTCCCGCTCTGCCACCTGTAGGGCCTTCATCTTACTGCACAGCCTACACACAAGTAGAAAGAGAACACATGCACAGTCACAGGTGAACACGGAGAAGTCTCTACATTTGCATTTATTCTGACGTGACGTGACGTGACGGCTTACTTCTCTTCCAACATTTTGCGTTCATGCTCGCTTTTGTCCAGGCAGCTCTGTCTCTCGTTCAGTTCTCCTAACAGGGAAGTTACTTGAGCTTTCAGAGCCTCGCAGTCCTTGCCCAGCTGTAGAAATACAAAAAGGCTTTAAGTTATCGGGGTTACAGCTGGAGTGCCACCATCTAGTAGATGAGGATTTGAACATTTTGGATTGTGGAGTTAAAAATCACAGCTGTTCATAGTTCACACCTGAGCACAGTCCTTGTCCTTCTGTTTGAGCAGAGCTTCAGTTCTGTCTCGCTGAGCTGAAGTCTTCTGCAGGTAATCAAGCTTCTCTTCCAAATCACGATACCTACGGACACAACAGATTCATAATTGAACTTGGTAAATTCCAATGTATACTGTACACATATATGTATTATTACAATATGTATCACTACAAAAAAGTAGGGCTGAACGACTGATCGCTCTTAAATCGAAAATGCAATTTTAACCATTGTGCCTCACTTTAAAAAAGCTGCTCTGATGTCTCTGATGAAATCTTTTAACCTACATCAGTCCTGATAATAACTTCCAAATATGTATTCATTTTCAGAATTTTAACCCTTTAGTCAGTTTCATTACATACTGCTGTTGTTGTTACATCCTACCGCACTTTATATTGCTTAACTTAGTACATGTTTACATACCGCACCTTATATATTCAGATACATTATTTATTGTAATTTATCAACTGCACTACTGATACATGTGCAATATGTGCTCTTATTACTGTGCAATAACTCACTGCCTTGATTGTACTGTATACGGCTTTGACCATATTGTAATTGTATTTTCTAAATTGTATCATAGGTCAACATTTCTAGTTACAGATGTATATATTTACTTATTTTATTAAGTAGATTAGGTTAAGCTTGTATTGAACAAAGGTTTTATCTTATCTTTTATACTGTATGTTATGTGTGATTGCACCATCAGGACTGCTTCAAATTTCGCTGTACTCTGTCTAGTGACAATAAAGAAATCTTGAATCTTGTGGAAAAAAAACTCACAGAAAGATTGTATTATTTTCTGTATACTATTTTTTTTAACAGTCTGTTTGGAATATGTCAATGATTAGCAACAACATTGATTTCGATGCATTGCATCATACACTGCAGTGCTCCATAATACAGCAGCGATGCCCCTAGTGGAAACCAGGAGAACATCGTGTACTGGCCCCACAGGGCAAACATGAGAGAAGTACAAACTACTATTTTGAAGCCAGGGCTTCAGATTGAAAGCCTGATATAATCGAATGCATGATTTTAAATTTTAAATGGTTTCAATGGGGACATTTTGTGTGTTGGAGTGTCTGTATTTTGGCTACACACTTTGTTATAGACTTATTATAGGAGCTGAGGTTTAACTTCAAAAAATTCAATGAAGAAAAACCTCACACCCTAGTCAAAATATATACCATATGCATAAACACAGCCAAAATGATCGAACAATTAAAAAGCTCAAAAACGTCCTTAGGGATGCATTGTAGATGCACTGTGTAGAACACAAATACAGGCATTGTTAACTCAATTTATAGCAAATAATTGTAATCTAAATAGGAATTGTAATATCGGTTAGTAAAGTTGTAAATAGATACTTCACTCAAATCATTCCACTCTACAATACATTTGAAATAATATTCTGTCCGATTGGGTTTGCCAGTATGTGGTTAAAAGTTAAGCTAATAAATGGCAACTTTAACCCTTTAATTTAAAGACAGGAACTGCAAAATTGAAGACAATTAAATTGTTCGATCACTGAAAGAATAATAAATTGTTGCAGTGGTATATATATATAATACAACAACATATGACCAAAAAAGAAAATGTAAATCATGCCTTATTTGCAAGTAAACAACAGATTAAAAAAAGATAACAACATACGTGAAACAAACTGAGCACAAAAATAAGAGACAGACAGGTGGCACAAGTAACGGACACACAGCAGTGAAGAGACAGACCTGCAGAAAGAAGGCATGCATGCACACAGTGAGAAAGAGAAAGCCACACAGAGCTGTGGGCTCACCTGCCCTGTGTGGCCTGAAGCTGCTCTGTGAGTTTAGCCAGGCTAGAGCTGGAAAAGGGAACACAAAGAGAGGAAGGAGCAGGAAGACATCTCTAAAGTGAGCCTTTTTTAATAAGAGGAAGAAACGCAGAAATAAAAAAAGGCATGCCAGTGTCTTAATGCCATACAGGAGAATTATCTGCAGATAAACAGTATAGTTGCGATTAATTAAACAGCACTCAGTCCAGAAGCTGCTAACGACAACTAGTTAAACACAGAAAGTCAGTTTAGTGCCGTTAGTTTCAAACAATGCGTTGAAGTATTTTGCACAAGGAGGAAAAATGTGTTCTACCTGTCAGAGGAGTGCTGTGCCTCAGAGCGATGTTGAACAACCTCCTCGGTAACACTGCTCGCCTGTAAAAACACATCCATATCAAACATGTCCTTATCCATAACTTCTCTATTGTACATGGAGACATCATGACTTTATCTGGCTTAATTGTGTTGTGCACTACCATAGTATTTATCTTATATTATCGTTGAGTATTTTTTGGGCATTTTATTTTTCTATTATTTGTAATTGTCTGATTTTTATTGTCCTGAATTGTTTGAAGCCTGGTTCAACCATGTAAAGTACTTTGTAACTTTGTTTTGAAAAGTACCGTATAAATAAATAATAAGTATTATTATTATTATTGAACATACAAAGGGCCTCGTGCAAGAACCGCTTGGACAAACACATTTGTTTTTAAGTTGCACTTGCATGTGTGATTTAAGAGACCTTGTCATATTCACAAGTTTTCTCATATTCAGATTTTTCAGCGTGTGCTATCCACCACAGTGTGGAAAAGACTTAGCATATAGCCTTTTATATTTTATTTTTCAATACCCTAATCTGAATGAATTAGGACTAAATAAATAAATACGTATCCAAAATCAACTATAATGTTAAAGTAAGTAAATAAATAAAGTTTGGCAGACATGGACATTTACAAGGCAGGCAAGGTCTAATGAAAATATGCTACTGGTTGCATTCTGGGAAATGTAGGATCCAGAGTTTTTGGTCAGTCAGGCTAGTTGATTTCACTAACTCATGAATTTATACTAAATTACTGGAGCACCACTTTAAATCAAAACAGAAATCCAGCTTAGTTATCTAGAAAGTTGTCCGAGAGGTAGATCCCCATGCAGTGAACAACGCCAGCTAATCCAGGGCTACTTTCTGTGTTTAATTCGTTTGGACTAAGATAAAAGTGTTAAAAATGCTTTATTTAAAATGTAGGTTTATCTGTAAAGCTTCAGGAGGCTCACAATGCCTGCCCCGCTATATACTGCTCGAGTTGTGTTTACTGAATTTTCTACAACAGAGGTGACAAGACCCGTTAAATGGGTTTTCTAAATCTGACTCGAAACACTCGTAAGAGTAAAGCTCACGTAAAAAGTAAGCGAGATTTAGGATAACAATACCAAAACGTTCTTGCATGAGCTGCCTCAGGCTTAAAGGGATGGTTTGGATTTTTTTTAAGTGGGGTTGTATGAGGTACTCATTCATAGTCAGGGTATTAGCTACAATAGATGGCGGTCGGCACGCCCCCAGCTTGGAGAAACAGAAAGGTGTACCAGCACGGGAGTGCGGGTGTCTGACTTTGGTGAATCCAAACTAACCCTTTAAAACACCAACGTCACACAATAACACAAACAAACTAACTGATCGAGGCAACGGTAGACCAGCAACTCCCGTCTACTGCGAGATGAAATTCCAGTTTTTGTCAAAGGAGTCTGGTGGCTTTGTAGAGAGCAGAGTTAACAGCTTCAGTTCCCCGTTGGAAAGGGCAGTCTGACGGAAAGGTAAAGTGGTGAAAATATTCTAAATATAGTGTATACTTTAACTGATATTGATTTTTTTTAAGGGTCTAAAATCCGTTTTGCTGCAGTACATTGCTTTGCTCCCGTGCTGGTACTTCTCTCCGTTTCTTCAAACTTGGGTGCGTGCCGAACGCCATCTTCAAATTCAAAAATCCCCCTTCATCAACCACAGGTTTGTCTGTTGCTATTGCGGTTATTTCCTTATGTCTATCCTGCTCATCTGTAGTATCACATTACTGCACTTGGGTAGAATTTGTACGTGCTTAGATCACGTGTGTTACCTGTGCCAGTTTGGCTTGCAGCTGGTCAATGCAGCGCCGCATTCGCCCTCTCTCTTTCTCAGCCTCGTCCCTCTCCCTCTCCATCTCTTCATTCTTCCTCCTCAGCTCTCTCATCCCTTCCTCCAGTTTATCTTTGTGACTCTTCAGCAACTGGAGGAACTCATTTGCACCTTCTAGAGGCTGCGGAGAGAGAGAGAGACATAAAAGTGAAACAACCGAAGCCTGAATGGATGCAGGGAGGTGGTGACGACAGGAGGACAGAGACAGACCACGTTCACCCCGGGGCTGGAGGACTGACACCAAACCAAAAGTAGGAATACACCCAGATGTGAGGGAACACAAAATGAGGCTTACAAATGGTGACAGAGGTTGTTTTTTTTTTAAATAGGGATAAATTGGTGGACTAGAGCTGTGTGTTAATGCTGTGCTCCATTCAAAGTAAGATGCAGAAACATTTCTTGTGTCCAACTACCATTCAATACAGTGTTCCTGCTCGGAAATATAAGGAAAAACATGGATGACCTCAAAATTAATATTGTTTCATGTAAAACACAGTTTCCATAAGATAGCTGGTGCTGGTTTATTATTATTATTATTATTTTTGATGAGTGCCAGGTTTTGTAGTTCCGACTTCACAGGCCATGCCATGTTATTTTTCCGAATAGGAAGTCAGGATTTCTAACCTCTGCCTGAATGCAATGAAGGATAAGGTGGGATGAAGCATTTCACTAGAGGTGGGGGTGGGGACAGCCACGGAGTAAGTGTCAGGGATCTGATTGGGGTAAAGCGGGATGCAGTGAGCAGGCTCACCTGGCCATTTTCCCTGCCCACTATCTCCCCCCATACCTCTGAAAGTGAGGTGGAGGGAGAGGGGAGGGCGCTACTCAAGGAGGTGCGCACACTCGCATCTCCCTAGACACATGGACACACAGGTTAGATGAAAAATAAACAGATACATCAAAGCTGAAATCAAAAACGGTCAACAGAGTCATATGTCTTACCAGGCTGCGAGGTGGCGTGGTCTGCGTGTGTTGATTCGTCTCTTCAACTCTCTTCTTCTCCCGCTGATCTAGCGTCTGAAACGAGTGATTCCAATACCCACGGGAAACGTTAAAAAAGCGGGGCATCTATTCTTCAGCAGACGCAATGTTTCAAGTTGTTTTGCACACGTTTCGCTTGTTATACACGTATACTGCGTACACGTATCACTCATTTTAAATGTCAACACAGCTGATACCACTGTTCCTCTGCTGTCACGTTTATTTTACAAATAATGATTTGATCAGCAGCGCAGCAGCTGGGGAATGACTGCTGGTTAACATGCAGCATTTATGAGCCGTGATCACGTCACTGTTTCATACTTATTACGAAGAAACAGAAAAAAATTGTAAATGAGAACGACTATATTGTGAGTTTGGTTGTGATCACAGAGAGCAGGAAGGGACAGCTGAGACTCAGCAGAGTAACCAGGTCATGTTTTGTTGTGAGAGGATGAAAAAGAGGACATATAGTAGCAGGACAACCCATAGAAATAGAATAGGAGTAGAACGGAAATCAACGTAACAGTATGGTCAGAGCAGCAGACATTATTATGTGTACCATACCGTTGCCATTGCAACCGTTGTAGCGGGCTAACTTCTGCATAAACCGACTTACGGCAAGTCGCGGACTCAGTGAGGGGAGGTTTTGCAGTATTCACAAAACGAGCAGTGGAGTAGTACGAGGCATGGAGAGGGTCTTTTGCACATTATCTACGTTACTTGCCGCTAGAGATGAAATGAGGATTGCTACATGATGATGAGCATCAACAAGAGTCAGACAAAAGGAAAACGCCCGCTTAATGTGGACGGTAGACCTAAACGAAGTTCTCAAACTAATGAGTGTGACACAATTTACAGCCCCACTGACGTGCGTTGTTACCATAACAACTAATAACAATTACAATTTTCTTCTGACCTTGTCAGATGACCAAGGCAAGCAGGTCTATGTCTGTTCTACTACTATTCTATTTTGCTATTAAGCTATAGTGGAGGCTCATTTTTTCAAATGTAAAAACACCTGACAATGTGTGAATATGAGGAAGCAGATGTGTGAATCTTAACTGGCTAACCTGTGGTCCATCCAGTGGTCTGTTCCTCGCTTGGCGCCCCTGCAGCTCTTCAGTCTGGCTGGAGTTGCAGCAATTGTTAGAGGAGAGGTTAGAGGCTGGTCCGTTCACCAAGCTCTGTAAGGAGTGGTTTTCCTGGGCCAGCCTCTCAACAAGCGCCCTGGCCTCCTGGAATCGACAGCTGAGAAATTCACGTTCCTCTCTCGTCCTCTGCTGCCATCCCTCCATCTCCTCACAGCGCTGACGTAAAGCTAGGTTGCTCTGCCGCAAGGCCTCTGGAGGAGAGAAGGATGAGGGTAAAAGGAGAGGTAGGACATTGATACGTCATACAGATTGACACAGAGAAACTATTTCCACAACAGGTAGAATTAAATACATAATAATAATAATAATAATAATAATAATACACTTTATTTATACAGCACTTTTCAAAACAAAGTTACAAAGTGCTTCACATAGTTGAACCAGGATTAAAACATTCTTAGGACTGCAATGAGGCAAATAAAATCACACAACTAAAATAATACAAAAGTAAAATGGACAACGATAATAAAACGGATATAGCCACATAGTGGCTTTAAAAAAATAAGTTTTGAGAAAGCAATTCAAAAAGATGTTACTGATTCTGTCTCATATCTTAAAGGGCAATCAGTAAAATCTTAAAAATCAATTCTAAAACTCACTGGTAACCAGTGAAGAGAGGCTAAAACAGGGCTGATATGATCATGTCTTCTAGTACTTGTTGAACGCTGAGCAGCTGCATTTTGTACCAGCTGAAGATATGAGATAGTTTTTTGGTTTAACCCTCAATACAATGAATTATAATAATCTAACCGGGAAAAAATATATTATATTATATAAAATATATTTTGAGTTGGTATTCCTGGTACCCTACACCAGCTTCAAATGTCAGCAATTCTTTTGCAGAAATATTATCATATTTGCTTCCTCCAGCAAAATACAACACCTCTCCTGACTAACTGCATGTCCTGCTCAGGAGAGAAGCCTCTCAACCCCTCTGTGTGCAGCAAGCCAGAGAGAAAACAGCTTTTTGACCGCATCGACAATGTTTTTGAAAGACTTCATGCCAACCAACAAATATGGAATGAAGCAGAATATTTCATTATATAAAAAACATGCTGTGAATCTATCTTTTTTCAATGAATTTTGACTTTTGGATTTTTGGACTGACTGAGATAAATACAGAGCCGAGGAGCTCAATGGTATTAATCTGTGGCCTGCAAGATCCAATTCATCTGATTCTTATTGTGGGACTCAACCTGCGATTAAAGAAATGATTTTTGCAAATGATAGTTTATCACAAATCAATATATTTTACAACCAATTTTGTACTATATTTATGTACAGTGGTAATCCATCAAATCATTGTTTTTAACCTATTTTTTCATCTGTGTAGTGGTCGTAATTATTCTTCAAATCATTATTTATATTTATATAAATTATTATATTCCATTGTCATGGAAAAACAACGAAAAACAGTTTAGCAGTGTCCACATATCAAAGTGTCCTTGAGCAAGACACTAAAACCCCATTGTTGCCAATGGGCAGCCTTAAACGGTAGCTAGCTGCCATGGATGCGAGTGTGTGTGTGTGTGTGAATTGGTGAATGAGAGGTAAATTGTAAAGCGCTTACTTTTTGACTTCTGGATTGCCTGTATTACTAAAAATTCTTGGTCAAAATTTCCTTTGATATCACCAATTCACATTTCTACCATGTTCTGTACCAGCCTGTTAAAATGTGTAATTTGATTCAATCAATAATAATGTGCCATACTTTGAGTTGGGTAAATCAAGCATTATTTCTTTAAATTATTATTTATTTATTATTATTTAATTATGGGAATACATCCTACCTCTAAGCTGTTGGTTGTCACCCAGCAACCTGGTCACCACTTCATTGGAGGCCAGCTCTGGTGGGACCCTGAGGGTCCCGCCACTCTCTTCTCCTGACATGTCCCACTGCATTGGGCCATCAGGTTGGGGCTGCACCATCCCTATAGAAAAACATACAGATTATTATCTACAAATACAGTACTCATTAGGCCGTTATTAATGCAGAACATCACTGCACAAATAACAATGCCTGTGTTGTGTTGAAGTCTGTTTCCCCGTCGATATGCAGTTCACTTTACCTTAACTTGAACCCAACCATATCACTAACCCAAACCAGTCTATGGCAAGCCGTTTCATAATTTAATAGCTAAGCTTGACTATCCGGAATTAACATTAGAGATCTCTACAATTGCGTTTTGAGTAGTCGTAATTACATTTTGACTAGTCAGAATTCCTATTTAAGATATCTAAAACGACATTCTGACAAGTCAAAATTTAATTTAAAGGACAATGTAGATATCTTCAATTGAGGGGAATTAAAGATATCTTGAACTGGAAGTCTGACTAGACAGAATTAAATTGTAGATATCTTAAACTGGAATTACAACTAGTCATAATTCAGTTGCGGACATTCCGAATAGGAATTGCTTTTAAAAAAATTATATTTCGGTATTTTGGGCACTCAAAGATGTATTCCACCAAAATTTCACTAAAGATCCAAAAAGGCACTGCTGGGAGCAATACAGGAAGGCATTGATGGAAGAGCCAAAAAAGATCTCTTACAAATACTGCTAACCGCAGCAATTAAATGAATCACAATTATGTGGCTAAAACCTGAGCCCCCAACACACAATTTGTGGATTGAGAAGGTATGGGAAATTTACCACATGGAACAAATAACTTATTCCCTAAAACTCTAAAAAGACACATTTATTAAAAGGTGGAGCCCTGCCATGAACATACTAATACAGTGATCGTGATCTGAATATTTTTTATATATCCTGGATCATACTTGTATCTCTGTCTTCCTGACCCAGGCCATCTCTCTAAGCACATACAGACACCAATACAACACACACCCATACAACACACACCCTTCTACACACACCCCCTCCCTGACCTCTGACCCTTCACCACATTTATTTTGATTTAGATTTATTTAACTTTATTTCATTTGAAATCTTTGGATTGTTTAACTATGTGTCCTCCCCTTTTCTCTGAATTCAATTGAAATTATCGTTTAAGATGAAGTCTTGTTTTGTTTTTTTTGTGTTTTCTCTCTCCCCCCTCTTGTGTTAACTTGTGGAATTTTGTGTAAGAACAAAGAGACAGCTGTAAAATGAAAATACAGTAGAATGTGATGATGATTGTATAAGTTGCTGAAACTGCAATAAAAACTAAGTTAAAAAAACAACAACAACAAAATTATATTTCCTAGTATAAGGAAAACCTGTCTGCCATGGTGGCAGGTGACCTGACATTGCCAACATGTACCCTGTATTTGACAGGTGGCAGGTGCTCATTTCATTCCCTGAGCATAAACCTAATCAGTTATCTCTGCTACACCTACTCATAACCTAATCTAAGTCTTAACCCCAACCGGGAAGCAGCATTTTAACGGAACGGAAACAGTCTTCATCCTCTCATTCACTGACACATGTCACGAACACCACGCCTCATCTCCGTTAGGCGGCCTGGGGGGGGTTGTGACTTTCTCTTTCTATTTAATCTCTCCTCAAAGTCCTGCTCCATTTCACGTTATGTGGAGGCCATCTGATAAAAACCCTCTGATGAAGTGTTAATACTCTTCTTTGTGCTGTATAAACCTACATCCAGGTATCAGTGAACGAAAACATTACGTCATTCCCAACACCATGAGGCACACAGCTCCACTGAAACACACACAGCTTGTTTTGTGGATTTGTTTACTACTAAAACCTCTCCTAAAGCCACTATGAGCAGAAGCACACACAATACAGCAGCTCGTGTTTATTATAGATAACGTTGTTGTTTTCCTGCCTGCACTAACACAGGCTCATGTCTGTGCTAACATACGGACATTACAGGTGTGAAAGTGCTCTTACCCTCTCTTCTTTGTCAGTGTTGTTGTTGAACAGCAGTCAGTGGAGCTGCCTCTCACCTACAGCCTGTTAGTGAGCCTAACGTCACCTCTTATCCGTTAGAGAGCTGTCTGACGCTAGCTAGCGATGTAGCTCCTGAGCTAGCTGGAGGAGTTAGCAGCCAGTAGCTGTGTCTTTATCTGAGGCTGTTGTTCACTGACATAAACAACGACCTACATCAACGAACTGGACGTCTCCCGAAAGGCATTTCTGCCCAGTTTGATACCGTTATCCTTTACAATGTGCGTGTTTAAAGGTGGGTTGAGGTTATCTGTCAGAGCCGAGGCGACTGTTGTTAGCTCAGGAAATGTAGCTCTATGTTAAACCCTGAGTTTCACCTCTCAGGCAGCGCTTCCTCTCAGGCTGCAAAGCAACCTCCAGTCTAGTTCAGTTCAGTTCAGACAACTATAGTTATCCCCATGGGGGCAATTCATTTGTAGCATTCCCACAGTCCATACATCCATACATACAACAGACAACCAATAATTAGTTAAATCAAAGGAAACATATTAAAGGCATGGTGCAGTTGGAGGGACAAGTTACAATAAGAACCATATAAATACATAGGATTATGGCAATAAAAGCCAAAAAATAAGAAACAATATATGAGAACAACATATCTTAAAGTTCCTCTAAATAACAGTCATTTAAAATGGGTATGGTCTGTGTTCAGCAGCTTAGTTTAATAGTCTATGGGGTTAAAGGTCCCATATTGTAAAAAAAAAAAGTAAGATTTTCATGTCTTTTATGTTATAAAGCAGGTTTATAAATACTATGAAAGTATCAAAGCGCTCATTATACAGAGAAATACACACAGCAGCCCGTATTCAGAAATTGAGCGTTTGAAACAAGCCGTTAATATTTCTGTCCATTTGTGATGTCACAAATATACAATATTTAGACCATTACACGATTTTAAACGTAAACATTCTAAATGTGTCCCAGTTTATTTCCTGGTTGCGGTGTATGTAAATGACATCAGCTGACAGGAAGTACGCATGGACCCAAACTGCCAGGCAACACAATTCCGTTGCAATTTCGTTGAAATGCGCTAAAACGGAGCGTTTCAGACAGAGGGTAAATACAGTTATATTCAAGCAGACAGTACGAGGACAATAAAGTTTTTTTTGAACATTACAGCATGTAAACATGTTCTAGTAGAAACACAAAATACAAGTATGAACCTGAAAATGAGCATAATATGGGACTTTAAACCGTACAATTTTGGTCAATGATCCTAAGTCTTCAAGAGACATAACGTGCATATAAAACTGCATTTTGCAAAATATTCTTCTCTTATGTTTTATTTCCTTGCTGCATGTTACATTTTTCTAGCCTCAAATTGGGACCTTGTCTTAAAACTATTTATTTTTATTTATTTATTTATTTGCACATATATAAAACTGCACAAAATCCAGTCAATGAAAAAAAAACAAGAAATGTGTCAGGAGAGGTCAAGAAGCAACAGGCTTATACAAAGGACCTCCCCCCAACCCCAGGAGAAAGAAAAAAAACAATAACAAAAAAGGAAGAAAGATCTAAACTAACATAATTTTAAAGATACAACAAGAAGTACACAACATTTGCAGAAAAACCTAACCAAACAGTGGAAAACAATCCAAAAAAACAATGAAATACATACAAAAAACAAAAAACAGTACAAAAGAAAAGAAAATATATCTAAACATATCAAAAGATAATTAGACATCATTAATTAAATGTGATGATAATTTCCTTTTATAAATGTCATTCACTGCCCCTCGCTTGTTTATTTAAATGATCTGTGTGCAGTAAAATAAATAAATCTTGTTGTCTCTTGGGTGGTGTGGAGGTGTATACAGCTTGGTGGTAATACTGCCTGCGAGGCTAAACTACGGGGAAAATACTGCCCATCATTCAGGAAATCCCCTTCCTTCTTCCGCAGTGAGCGATGACGTCAGCTGGCTGCAGCAGGAGCTCTTCTGTTTGCTGCTCGATGTGCGCAAAGTGCAGCAGTAACCAGCTCCATCATGCTCTCTGCCCACGCTGTCGGAGTCGTGTTAATATTAGCTTGGATTTATCCAAGTGACGCGCTCTACTTCCACATCGGAGAGACGGAGAAGAAATGCTTCATTGAAGAGATCCCAGATGAAACGATGGTGATTGGTAAGAAGCTGAGAGGATCGATAGCTGGACGAGGCTAACTAGCAACAAGCCAACAGCTGGCTCCAGCAGGAGATGCTGTAGTGAAGATGACAGTAGTAACGACACAAAGACCGTCTAACGTTACTTCAGAGTATTCAGGCTGTCATATTTGCCACAAGGCGCTAATTTAAGTAGCGTACTTATACGTGATCAGTGGTGGTCTCAGGCTGTCTGAGAGGTACAGTAGTGGTAGTGGTATGAGGTGGTGGAGGACACCTGCTCCTAGAGAGTCGTGATGCATTTATGGGGAAATTGTTACAAAAACCTGGTTAAATGTATAATATGCAGGTTAAAAAAACAATTTAATTTGTTGTGTTCGGGACGTTTCTGGGTTTCAATAATAATGTTTTATTTCTCTGATTCACAGCTTTGTTCTCACTAATAATGCTGCTGCTTCCTCTCCAATGATCAGGTTCCTTCCTTTTGTCAATTCAAACCAAGCCAGTCACACACGGGTTAATACCTGGTCATGACAATTCAGATCGGTCGCTAGATAGCAGTGCACTTCCATAGACTAAGCTACTGGAGTTACCCTGCACTATACTCATTTTAACAGTCTCTTCTGCACTATATTCACTTTTTTTAAATCCTGTATCACAGCTGTTACCCTGCACTATGTTCAGTTTTAACAGTTTTCTTCATCTCCTTGTATTTTTATATCTACTTTGGACTTTTCACTACTAACTTTTTTACTGCCTTTTTACTAACATGTTTTGCACTATGGAGCTGTGATGCTGGAAACTTGAATTTCCCTCGGGATCAATAAAGTTACTATCTATCTATCTATCTATCTATCTATCTATCTATCTATCTATCTATCCATCCATCCATCCATCCATCCATCCATCCATCCATCTATCCATCCAATTAGTTCAGGTGTTAGGGGTGAAGGGGGGAGGGTTACAGGTCTGGATGATTACAGAGAGAGGGGGATAATAGTGTCATCATCAATGTGTGCAAAAATGTCACAATGATGCATGTTTTTGGGATACGGTATAAATATAGTAGGCCTAAATACATCATTTTTAGCTTTATACAATGTTGAACTATGTTGCATGGAGCTGTAATGTATGCAAAAACATACAGACAACATACAGATTTACATCATCTATCAGTCAACACAAACCTTTTTCTCCTCTGTCTATCGACAGCACCCCTTTATCATATATTAGACTACATTGTGTTATCTAATATGATAATAAAGGCTACATTTACAAAAGGATTACAGAAACGTATGAAGACTGAAATGTATATTTCACTCACTCTACCATCCCAACAAAGATTTGCTTCATATAGTAGACCTACTAAAGCTTTTCAGCTGGACATGTGGCAACTGTTGGATAATGAGAGCTTATCCAAATGTAATAAAATGAGTTCCCCTCTCTCTGTAATCCTCCAGACATTGGTGTGAAAGAGTAACTAGTTGAGCCGTGGAGGAGGTGTGTTTACAACCAGCAACTGACAACTGTTACATATTATACCTTTTAAGATTAAAATTGTTTTATTATGTGACTTAGATTTAAAGTATAACTACTACACATCTGTAATAAAAACACACAGGGAACTACTATATTAACTACTTATCATTTAGAGGTAATTATAAGCAAACTCATTTTCTAGCATGTAGGGCAGCCTATATTTTTTTTACATTGCATGAATTTGAGGGTGCACACATTGTAAGATGAGATGAGAATTTTGATATATTTTCTGGGAGGTTAAATTATGTTGATTTGCTATATTAATGTTTCTACGAATTATATTCTTATTCTAATTTTAATTCTATTGCTGTGGTGCAACAGTCTTGCAAAGTTACTGTCCTTTGAATGGTTACTGGATGACTTACAGTACAGTAGATGACGTGTCTATGTTGCTTTTCCTGTCTGACAGGAAAGTACAGGACTCAACTGTTTGACAAGCAGACGGGTTCTTTCCTCCCCGCCACGCCTGGCCTTGGGATGCATGTCGAGATCAAGGATCCAGATACAAAGGTAAGGACAGAGGAAGTGGTAATTATAAAAACACACCCCGCAAACATAGAAATAGAATCTAAAGATTTTTCTTTTACAACTCTCCCAGATTATCCTCTCTCGTCAATATGGGTCAGACGGACGGTTCACCTTCACCTCCCACACTCCTGGAGAACATCAGATCTGTTTGCACTCCAACTCCACCAAGATGGCTCTGTTTGCAGGAGGAAAACTGGTATGAACATAGTCATTGCTTTGATTTTGAACACGCTGACCACTTATTTTCCTTCAAAATGCTTTACGCAAATGTTAATGACTGAAGACATTACTTTCACTGCGAATGAAATAAAGCCCGTAGACAGTTTTAACCCAGAGCTCTTGCCTCAAAGTAAGAAGCATTTTCTCTTTAATGGTCCTGCACACCCTCACAGGTACTTCCAGTTATGATTAGAGCAGGGAATTACATGAGATCATAAAACTTAATGTACTAAGAATAATAAAGGTATAATTTGTTCCGCCCTATCAGGTGCAACAAAGCGAACAGGTTTGGGGAGGGAGATGTCAATCAAGCACAGAATGTGCACGCCCGCACAGGCTTTAAAAGAGGTCTAATCGGGCAAAATAAGTGAAATGAAATTAAAGAAACACCCAGAACAGTAATAGTGCAAATAATATTATGGAAGTTATGTCACATCCATTAACCAAGTAACAAAATCCACCTGATAGAGAAGTTTAGTTTTTAGATGATGCAAATCATCATATTTTCTTGCTATAAGATACACACCTGGCTGTTGTCCTACTTGATACTTCAAAAGTGTTTATTGTCATGTTGCATCTTACACTTATAGGCCCTTTTCATAGCAGCCGTTTCGCCATGTCCTTGCAAGGTGAACACAGGTGTAATCAATAACATTATTTATAGCCCTGTTCCATTTAGGTGGGCCAGGGCCCTGGTATTGTGGATGCTGGCTCACTGGAATGGCACACTAAATAGAGTGGGATCATAATTGATTTGATCAGTTATACCTGTGTTGACCCTGCAATGACAGAACGGACTAGAATGGGGGTCATCAATTGATCCAGACAGATACACAGGTACCGTCCATTTCTGGTTCTGAAGCCAGTATTTGGTGATAGTTTTTTTTAATACCTGCAGCCATAAAGATCATAAAGTCTGGGTAAGGCAAAAATATATATGTGTTCTGGGTTTGTCACACCATAGAAAAATGTGTTATTAACCATCCAGCCAAATTTGATTGATCAAAAAAGTTGGCACGTATGTAAAATTAGGTGTAAAAATTGTGATAAAATTAGCAGCATTCCACTCCGAAGCGCAGAGGGCGTGTCCACTGAAGGCTCTGAAACCACGCTCAATCACGGGTGAGGGTTTTCTTAATTGTGAATCGCTGTGATCTTATCTTAAACCAGACTTGACTTTGTCTAATCATAATAACTTCAGTTATTTTAGTCTAATTCAAGACAGGTTTTCACTGCTTTTCTGAGCCTTTTTTATTATCACTACCTAATTATCATTTCTTTTAAAGGGTAACTTTGGTATTTTTCAACCTGGATCCTATTTTTCCCATGTTTTTGTGTTTGACTGACTAATGGGGACAACAATTTCTGAAATTTGTCCAGTATTGAGGGAGAGCGCTGCAGACAGCAGCTGCTCACGGGCTGCAATATTGTGCTATTGGGGCAAGCTGGCGCTGTCATTTATGTCCACTAAAATTGATTGTTTTTGTCATGACAGGCTCTCATTGTTATTATAAGTGTCTGACATTATGGAAAGAGTCTTGTTCTGAAATCTGGCGAGGTGAGGTGTTGCCGGAAGACAACGGTGGAATAGTAGAATACATCCACGGCGGAAACGTGAGTGTCATGCCGGCAGAGTTTGTTGTGTTGGAGAACAGAAAGCATAGTTTAGTGTTATCTAAAAGATTTTCAATGTCATGGCTTAATATTTAGATGTTTTCCACAATATATATACGTTATATTGACACTGCTCACCTGCCCTCACAGCTCGTTTGGCGGCTGCCGGTTACAGCGTTCTCCCTCAATACTGGACCAATTACAAATACTATTGTCCCCATTAGTCACTTAGACACAAAAACATGGGAAAATATGGTCCAGAAAAATACAGAAGTTAAACTTAAAGGCCCACAGAATATAAGGAAGTAGATTTCAAACTAATTTATGTGTTTCTCAATGTTGCAGAGAGTGCATCTGGATATTCAGGTTGGAGAACATACCAACAACTACCCTGAAATTGCAGCTAAGGACAAACTCACGGAGCTGCAGCTGCGAGTCCGACAGCTGCTGGACCAAGTTGAACAGATCCAGAAGGAGCAAAACTACCAGAGGGTCAGTTGAAAAAACAAATACACCAAGTAATGTGTGAGATGACAGGTTTTTACTCCTGTTGCTGTTTATGACCGATCTGGTGACTTCATTGTGTTTCGTGTCTTCTGCAGTATCGCGAGGAGCGGTTTCGCATGACGAGTGAGAGCACCAACCAGCGTGTTCTCTGGTGGTCCATCGCTCAGACACTCATCCTCCTCGTCATCGGCATTTGGCAGATGAAGCACCTCAAGAGCTTCTTTGAGGCCAAGAAACTGGTGTAACGTCTGTCTGAGCAACGGCAGCATTAGGGAAACAACATGAACGCAAGAAGATGGACTTGAACGACCTGAATGGAGAGGCGCCCCACCCCTTAGTGCAGGAATATCCAGGAGGAGCCGCAGTCTTAATATCAGCCACAAATGGTACAAGAGAAAATCCACAGAGGCAGTTATCAATCCTGGGCAATGTGTTTTTCATTGCAAATGTTTTTAGGCTATTGTTATTCTACTACACAGTGGCACAGTTGCCTTTTTTTTCGTTGTGTTTGTTGTGTTGTCGACAACACTGGACGTGTCATTTTTTTTCTATCTTCCCGTTTAAGAAGAAGCAAGAGACGACATTAGTGAAGTGAGAAGGTTTTTTTATGGTCAGGCAGGAATGAATGATCGCTGCAGTAGGTATGTGAGAATGAGAATTTTAAAGCTGTTACAAGTAATAATCGTGCAGTTTATTGACACATGATTTTATGTAGGTCAATGTTATTGTTGCACATTGTTTTATTTCCATTTATTATTAATATTTTATTTCCCTGATTTATAATACAACAAAAACAATATACAGGAACACTGACAGGGCAGGATGTAACACATTAAAGCCTCTGAGTGAAGGATACTTATCTTAAAGCCATTTGAAAGCGTGTTTACACAAAAAGACCTCTCACCGCCTGGGTTTAAAATAGGGATATCAAAGAAACTCTGTACAAACACTAATCTATTCAGGGTGCTATACACCAACACAGGCTCATATAACTGCCATTTTGGCATTTTATTCAAAGCTGACGGGACTCAAAGAGCCTACTGCCCAGATGTTGAAGAACTGATGCAGCTTGCTCCATAGAGACCAAGTCCTAATAATCTTGAAACAATTTGGTTTCCTCACTTTCCAATTAGTAAGTATTGTCCGTTTCACTGACAGAAAGGCTAATCCAATCTATATCCAGGTTTTCTAACTACCCCTTCATCAAGTGATCACACTTATGCAAATATTATACTGGCCTTGATTCCTTACATGTCAATTTGATAACACTTTACTGTAACCCTTGTGTTTAGCATGTATAAGCATTATATGAACCCTTAATAAATGGTTATTACGCACAGTGATATAGTTGTAAGCAGCTTTGAGGACATTTTTAAGCTTTATTAATGTATTTGTGAACAATTATAGTTATTCATTAATAACAGTGTAACAGAGCTTGTTATAAAACATTTATTTATAACATTTAAGAATAAATAATTCACAGGCAAACTGTTATAAATGTGATCAAATCAAATTAGTAGTTTGACAAAACGTTCTTAACTTAAGGTCCACTTGCTAGTTTTTCTTCCAAACCTCTCAGCCTCATCTTGTTGCCTGTATTGGCTAATAGAGTAGAGTAGGCTGACTTGTGATGGAGGGTGAAAAATAATATATTTTAAAATAAATACTTAATTAATAAATAAATAAAATTATAAATACCTAATGTTTTGTATAATATTGTCTATTGGTCCTTATCGGTTTATACACCAGTCACAGATGCTTCACAGCAAAAGATTTTACATTAACAAACACTTAAAAATGTCCTTATATCTTCTTACAACCAAATTAAGTGTTTTGAGTGTTTATATAATTCTTATAAATGGGAAATGGAGGGTCTAAATTAAGCGTTAGCATCCATCCTTCTACCGACTGTATATAGTTTCTAGCTAGAGTTCCGTTTCCTGTACATTTTCCCAGAGCTAGGTCTGTATACAGTTTGTGATACACGTCTACTAATAACGGGATTCTACTGTATGTTGTAAATAACACGTATAGTGTATTGACTGTTTTCTAATGCCTTTTACACTAATTGAATGTCTTAAGTTTTTCCAGTTGTGTCACCAGGTTTTTTTGTTTCTTCAGTGTCATAGTAGATAGATCGTATTTATTGAGCAGTAGTAGCCTGTGTTTTATTGCGGAGCTTAAGCCAAATTTATTTTACTTACTTTTGTCATTTTCATGAGCTATTTTGGGTTCCATTTATCAATGCCGGACAGCATTTACTTTTGCAAAATCTGTTAATTCAGATTCATAATGAGTCATTCGAAGGGAATATAGTGAGTCAGTGGGTTCCAGTTTTAACAAAGTCATCATTTTTTTTACCCAAAAAGTCTAGATTTAGAGTCCAATTCTTGCAATTCGACCATTAAATAATTTTTTCAAGTTGTTGAATTATCACACTAAAAAATATTAAAATTTTCACCGTGGTCCAGATGTCACCTCCATGTGCTTAATAAAGAAACTCTGGCCAAACTACGTTGTGTCTCTGATGTTATTTATGCCACTTTTCCTTCACTACAAGAAATACACGGCAACAAAACCATTTATTGCTTGGCCTTTGGCTTCCCTCAAGAGCCAGATTCCAAACCAAACAATCCTGCAACGCCTCATTAAAGGGGACATATAATGAAAATTCCCCTTTTTCAGTGCTTGTGCTCATACATCTGGGTATCTGGATTAACTACCAACCCACAAACTGTGAAATAAGACAAGCCAGTCAGTTTGTTTGTGGGCTGTCTAGATCAGAAAACATGTGATTCAACAAGCCATTCAGATGTGGGTCCCATTCCTACATCACATACAGGCTCATTAGAATATACCGCCCACAGCTTGAGAACTACCTTTGCAAAGGTGAACTATATTTTTGTCTCTAGCCAATCAGAGCAGACTGGGCTTTTTCAGGAGGGGCTCTTAAAGAGACAGGCGCTATAACGGAGCGTCTCAGACAGACGGTGAATACAGGTATATTCAGACAGACAGGATGAGGGAAATAATGTGTTTTTTATGTGTTCGGGTTGTTCGTCTGTCCTGGAGGGAATTTCTTCAAATTTGGTAGAAACGTCTACTCGGACTGAAGGATGGCCTGATTAAAATTTGGTGGTCAAAGGTCACTGTGACCTCTGTGTTAATTATGACAATTTCACATAAATGTCTAACAGGATAAAATTATGGCATTTTGGACAGACATGGATGTAAACTGCAATTTGACATGTTGGCGGAAGGCAAACAACCACAAGGCGATAATTCTAGTTTGAACATGTAAACATGTTTTAGTGGAAGCCCAAAAACTATGAACCTGAAAATGAGCATATTTCCTTCTTTAAGACAGCAAACACACGTCTAACCACACCTTAATCAATCTTTCTCTTTTAATCACTTAGAATGAAAAGACTTTTCATGGAGACAGGAAAACACACCGACCTTGTGACATCTTTGAAGAAACCCATTTTTTAGCAGTGTAAAAATCTACTCAAAAACAAAATCACCACTTTGCATAGATTCACTCCCTTTCAATCTCCAACAACGCACCACACACACACCAGAGCACGGACACGACAAGACTGTTACACAGAAAACAAAACACTGTTTTTCAGGTTTACTCTTGTTAATATCAAGAATAGAGATCTGACACATTTGGCACACCATAAGAAACAATATCAAACGCACAATACTATGTGTCATTATAAAGGGATTAAATGATTTATTAAATCAAGTCTTTAGTTTCATCTGTACAACAAAAACGGTACATTGCACTGTGTGGAGTTCCTGATCTCTGGGACACTGTACACAATCAAGCACATTTCAGCACTGTCACATGTTGGGTTGGAAAGGTAGAAAATTATCACATGAGCACAACAAATCCTCACTAACTCCTGTGAAATCATTTTCCACGTCACCCTGTTTTCAGTAGTTGTACGTTTTTGTCTTGTAGCCAGTAATCTTGTAGGAGAGAGTTCCATAGGAAGGACGTCAGAGCACTATAGGTTAGTAACACACTACTTTTAAAAAAGGTATAACTAGTTCTGTACTGAATGCCACTTTTTAATGCTTAAAAGAGCAAGACGGGCACACAAAAGTGAAGAGGATTAGGCATTTACACTTTAAAATTATGCAACAATTTTTGCAATCCTAGCTCCACATGGCTCAGTGGAAATGATCTGCTTCACTGCTCTATTCCGTTTGCATGTAAAGAGTGTTTTTTTTTTTTCTTTCTTTTTCTTAAAGGTTATTTCAGAGGAGGAGACGCTCTTCTTAGTGTTCAGACACAGTGAGGTGCTTCATCTTCTTGGCGGCCTCTTCGGACACACTCTTGGTTGTTTTCTCCGGGCTGGGTGCTGGGCTGGGGTTCGGAGTGTTTGCTGCACTGTTGGGATACTCCCTGTTGCCGAATATAATACTACCCACTCGCACGTTGGTGGCGCCCACCTCGATCTTCAATACATGGGAGTACATACATGTCAGCGCAGGGGAAAAAAACGTCAGTGAACAAATCAAACAGCAAGAGCCTTTATGAGGGTGATATCAATCACATTGTTATTAAATCTAATGAAACTATGAGAGTCTCGACTGAATACCTAAGTGTGAAATTAACCACTACTGAATAGTAACCCTAGACTTCTAACCCCTCAACTAGACCACACTGTCAACCATCATAGCAAATTTGAAGTTCCTAAGTTAAATAGTTTCCGAGTTCTGCTCCGGAAACTATAGTGTAACACGTGAACGGACGGAAGGACCGACTACGTTGTCGCGGGGGTATAAAAATGCCTTTAAATTGAATTTAAGCAATCTGAATGTTTGCTAGCTGCCAGCTATTATTTGCTTCCATGTTTGTGCTTAAATAAGAGTTTATAAATGCTGATAAGGAGAGATACTCACCGCATGTTCAAAATCTGTGGACATACCCATGCTGAGTTCTACCTCCTCTGGAGGCAGCTTCAGACCATCACACACCTCCTGCCTCCGACTCAGCAGCATCTACAAGAGGAGGGACACATGGTTGAGATTATGGTCGGACCAACACTGGATTTTTGAGGTGATATTAAATATTTTAACGATATAACTGCTGAGAGTATTTTTATTACATAAACACATAACAACCTTTATATGGATCCCTTAGATTTTAAAATAAGGTGGACCATGATACACAGTGTACTAATAAGCAGGACAGTTTACAGTATGAAATTGTCTACTAGCAGTGCTCTCTGGTGGACGAACTATGTAAGGGAAGCACTGTTCCTAAATGATCTCAAACATAATTTCTGTACCAACATTTCTTATCAGCCGATATAAACACTGATACTGACATATGTGCAATAAGCTGCTATTGCCTGGCCGATTTATCTAGTCTACCTCTAGTTGAGATATGAATGTTTTTTATAATGATTTCTTTTCTTTTTCTTGTTGCATGTTGTTTTCTTGTTTAGAGCACATTTCAACCAACATCAGTCCTGATCATAACTACCAAATATTCAATCATTTTCAGAATGTTAACCCTTTAAATGCCAGTTTGTTTACACGATGCCAGTGCTGTTTTTATGGAGAAAAAAAAACAAAACACTAAAATGTAATTATTTTAAATGTTAGAGGGATTTCTTTCAGTCTGGGATATGTCAATGATTAGCAATTACATTCATTTCGATACATTTCTATTTTTTTGTGCAAGAAACCGGGAAAATATCATGTATTTGCCCTATAGGGCAAACACAGAAACATGGAAAATAGTAAAAACTACAATTTTGAAACCAGAGCTCTAGATTGAAAGTCTGATATAATAGAAAGCATAATTTTATGCTGTAATGTCATGGGATCAAAAATTGTGGTTTTAATGGGTTTCAATGGGTAATCTGAGTATCTGAGTATTTTGGCAACGCAGTTTATTATAAACCTATTAAAAAGGAGCTGGGGTTCAAAATTCAAGAAAAAATTAACCTCACACCCTTGCCAATATTTATGGGTTAAATAGGCTAAATAGTAAAAGGACTTGCATTTATACAGTATAGCGCCTTTCTAGTCTTCTGACCACTCAAAGCACTTTACACTACATGTCAGCATTCACACACACATTCATACACTGATGGCAGAGGCTGCCATGCAAGGTGCCAACCGGCCCATCGGGATCTAATCTAAATGCTCCAATATCGTTGTTTTTATAGTATAGTATTGGTCTAATGTACAGTTTACCACAGTGTGATTGGTACACACAGAACAAAATTTAAACACATTCTTCTCAAAACCACATTGAGTCTTTTGTACCCGAAAGTCCGGATTTGGGCCCAAGTTGAGGTCGTAGCCGTAGCGCCCAATGGTCATGAGTCCTAAAAAGTGCAGAGCGGAGCACTTGGACTGGATGTGTTTCACTGTGTTCACCGTCTCCTCTGGTGGCAGGCCATGTTTACCTGCAACAAACATTCGACACACTGTTAGAGAACGACCGACTTTATTCATATTTGTGATCAGCTCACAAAAACAAGAACAGAAATAAAGTGATGAAATCAACACTAACTCTGTTCTCCGCTGGTGTTGAGCTGCACCATGATCTTTAACCTCTGCGTGCTGGCTCCTCTGACACGCTGCCATGAGCTGTTGACCTTGTCAGCCAGTTTCGCCGAGTCGACCGTCTCCACAAGGAACAGGTTTGGCACGCCTGGGAACAGAAAGTCAAGACTCAGTGTAAGGTTTTTTTTGTTTTTTTTAACATGCAGCTTGAGCAGGAGAGCTGAGAGTCACTCACCCAAAAGTTTGTTGACATTATTCTTCTGTAGATGGCCGATAAAGTGCCATTTGATTTCGGGACATGAGTCTAAAATCTTGATGAGGGGGAAAAAAACACATTATAAATCTGTCACAGACTGGGGTTAGGATAAAAAGTCAATTCTACCTTGAAAAATACGTAAACCTACCAGAGGATCGGAAGCTTTGTCCACAAGTTCATTAACCTGGAGTGGACATAAAGGACGAGGTCAGTCTCTACATTATTCCTCACCTTTATTCCCTTAAAGGTCCCATATTATAAAAAGTGAGATTTTCATGTTTTTTTATTATAAAGCAGGCTTAAGTCCTATATAAATACTGTGAAAGTATCGAAACGCTCAATCCACAGGGAAATACACACAGCCCGTATTCAGAAACTCTTCATTTGAAACAAGCTGTTAGGATATTTGTCCATTTGCGATGTCACAAATACACAATAGTTAGACCATTACACAGTTTTAAATGTAAACAATCTAAATGTGTCCCAGTTTATTCCTGGTTTCAGTGTATGTGAATAACATCTACTGACAGGAAGTACACATGGACCAAAGCTGTTGCCTAGCAACGCAATTCCATCGCAATTCCGTCGAAATGTGATAAAACGGAGCGTTTCAGACAGAGGGTAAATACAGGCATGTTCAGGCCAACAGTATGAGGAAAATAATGTGTTTTTTTTAACATTACAGCATGTCAACATGTTCTAGTAGAAACACAAAATAAAAGTATGAACCTGAAAATGAGCATGATATGGGACCTTTAAGAGTTTTAAGTGACACTTTTGGAGTGATGCAGACCAGCAGCATATTATACTCACATAATTTTCTCCAAAGTTGCGCTGCCCTTGCCTGTAGGCCTCCACAACCATCTCTGGGGGTTTTGTCTTGCTGACAGCTACGAGGCGGGGTGGCACGACTGGTAGTGTCTGAGGAAGGACAACACATGCTCATTTTTCATCTGTTATCAGTAGAGAGGATCAGTGTGTGCTGATGTTAGCTGAGGTCTTTTGGCTGGAGCAGGAAAAGTGAGTCAGCCCTGTCAGGATCCTGCAAAACAATGATGAAACTGTTTCTGTTCAGATGCAGTCAGCCCTACTAATAATTCAGATCATTAGAAAACCACAGACATCTGGATGATATTGGAAAGATGCTGTGCATTCCTACATGCTTTGACCTAGATACCAACCTTAGTGCTATTTTAATAGGGGAGCATGACATTTTAAAAGAAAAAAGTCATCTTCACTAGTGGACATCTTTCCCAGAGCTGTGGTGAGAGGAGAGGCTGGTCAGCAGCATGGTGGTGGTGTAACTGAATAGACTAGAAGCATGGTGTCATAACACACGTGATTATTTCTATGCAACAACGTGCATGCAGCTATAGAGTATATGTAACATCATGTTCCCACGCATGTCATGTTGCCACCAATACCCATGCATGGTGTTATGAAAGCGCTGCCTTCACATGCCCGGCTAAGAAGAACTCCCATCCAAAGGTTGAGGTGTTTGGCAGCCTTACATAACGGAGTCGTGCTGCCGCAGCAGCAACGACTTTCTCGGACTCTAAGAGTGGAGCGAGCCGGCAGCGGTGCTCCGGAGCTCCTGAGCGGAGCCTCCCGGGCTGCAGTTACCTTGAGCCGCCGTGCCGCCGCCTGGTTCACCCGGTCCACTACCGACTGTAGCGCCTTCCCAACCTCCTCCGACATTGCTACTTTCCACATACGGTCAAACTGCTACGACATACAACGTAGAGAAAAGTGTCCGTGATGACGACAATCGGCTTTCAAAATAAAAGTCCGTCTGAAGGAGGAAGTGCGTCCTGCAGAGACGAGAGCGCCCTCTATGGTTCAAGGAGTTCATTAAAAAATATATATATATTTGCCATGTTTTATACAATAAAACCTATACAATATCATTTTATTGTTGTTAATCAACTTAACCACCTGGACATAAGTATTCCTCATGGTTTTGACAATAATCTGAGCTCATTTCTTGCTCTATTCAGTTTATAGGAAAAACACTGAGACAGTGAAATAACTACCTTCCTTCCCATAACTGCCTGATGTAGAACCATACAGAATGTGTGGTGGTAATAAAATATGTTGCATATGTTCATATTCATTGGCTTATAAACAAGATTTATAAACCATCATATTGACTTCAAGTTCAGGATGGAGCAGCTGTACATTGGTCAATTTTACATATACACTGATCAGCCATAACATTATGACAGGTGAAGTGAATAACATTGATTATCTCGTTACAATAAGATAACGAGATAATCAATGGGTGGGATATATTAGACAGCAAGTGAACATTTTGAACTTTGAACTTTGTGTTGGAAGCAGAAAAAATGGGGCAAGTGTAAGGATGTAAGCGACTTTGACAAGGGCCAAATTGTGATGGCTAGACGACTGGGTCAGAGCATCTCCAAAACTGCAGCTGTTGTGGGATGTTCCCGGTCTGCAGTGGTCAGGACCTACCAAAAGTGGTCCAAGGAAGGAAAACCGGTGAATAGGGCCCGAACCAAGACTCATTGATGCACGTGTGGAGTGAAGGCTGGCCTGTGTTGTCCGATCCAATAGAAGAGCTACTGTAGCTCAAATTGCTGAAAAAGTTAATGCTGGTTCTGATAGAAAGGTGTCAGAACACACAGTGCATCTCAGTTTTTGCGTATGGGGCTGCGTAGCCGCAGACCGGTCAGGGTGCCCACGCTGACACATGTCCACTGCCAAAAGCACCTATAATGGGCACATGAGCATCAGAACTGGACCACAAAGCAATGGAAGAAGGTGGCCCGATCTGATGAATCACGTTTTCTTTTACATCATGTGGATGGCAACGAGTTTGAGGTGTTGACTTGGCCTCTAAATTCTCCATATCTCAATCCAATCGAGCATCTGTGGGATGTGCTGGACAAACAAGTCTGATCCATGGAGGCCCCACCTCGCAACTTACAGGACTTAAAGTCTGCTACTGACGGCTTGGTGCCAGATACCACAACAGACCTTCAGAGGTCTAGTGGAGTCCATGCCTCGGCGGCTCAGGGCTGTTTTGGCGGCAAAAGGGGGACAAACTCAATATTAGGCAGGTGGTCATAATGTTATGGCTCATTGGTAAGTGTACCACAAAATGACAACTACACCTCAAAGGCGTAGGTATTGCCTAGACAAAGACACATGAATGAGGTCTTTCTCGGATGAAAATACCATAAGTGGTATCCAAAGGTAGACAACTTATTTCGCTTTCTCAGTGAATCTGAAGTAAAAAAATACATAAAACATTTCACTTCATAAACAGAGTTTGGAGCACTTTTATTTCACCCGAAAGACATCGTTTTGTAGAAATGCCCCATTTGAGATATTTGAGAAATAGTGCAAATTATTTGTCTGCCAGAGACGGTGTGTATCCTGCCTCAGAGACCCTCTTCTCTCCTGAGAAGAGCTTGCGGCTCACCTCAGCCAGAGAGGGTTGATCTTGATCCCTCCACTGGCGACAACCCTTAATGATGGAGTATCAACAGAGAGAGACAGAATAGTCTGAGCTTTACAACATATTTGTTAAGAAACAGCTCTCTGCTCCAGGTCTGGTTGTGTGTGTTATCTGGAGCATGCAGTGGAAACTCACAGCTGGAAGGTTTCTTCAGACTTTTCTCTCATTGATGAAACTGCAGAAGCTCAATAACTGAGATTTCTGCAAATGGAGCGTCATCTATACACAACATAGTAAACACGCTAGGCAGGAGTGGGGATATGGATAAAACCCTGATCAAGGTTTATGTACTTTTACATTGTGATATCAATATATTGTGTTCTATAGTACAAAACAATAGAAAAATGATTAAATAAATGGTATGGGAAATTTTCTGACAGTTGAGAAACATATCGTCTCACAATAAACATTGTTACATATATTTATACTGCCCAAACTTAGTACATGTATCATACATTTTATTTTTAGGTTTATCCATTATTTATGACCTGTGATCACAAAAGTTAAAATTCAACTCTCCCTATGTTGCCATTTCATACCAGTAAGATGCCAAATGACCAGCGAGAGAGGTCCACACAGAGAGGCAAAAAGTGATTGCCGTATATTTCAAATGGATCATCCAACCCGGACCCCCCGCAGGCCAGACAGCACGTCTTTTACAAAAGTGCTACCAGCTAAAGGACTGCTGTTCTGGAGCTGACTATGATGTTTAGAGTAGAAACACATTGGTGGAGGGCAGCTCCATGGGAATTTACCTGCATGGGCTTTTTAATTTTAATAACCAATCAAATGTTTGACCAAATTCTCATATTTAGTGCACGGTTCATATTGTCATTTATCTGCCTGTTGGCTTAACAAAGCCATGGGCTGCTACAGCAACATGTGAAGCCAATAACTGGTCATGTGGTGGTAATACACTGTACATAGTAAACTGAATGCACAAACACAAAATACAAAGAAAAACAGATTTATTCACAAGATTATGCAATTCAAAATATGTCTAAACAAAACATCCCGGTCAATGGAAATCAGATTGACATTTTACAACTCAAAGACACACATTTGCTTCGCCTCGTTCAAACAAACAAGTGAAAGGGATAACACAATGTAAAAAAAGTGTGGATCATTCTCTTCTCCATGTGCAGCCGTCTGCTCTTCTGTCATACTCTCTCCAAGGCCTCCAACATGATGATGCTGTTTCCTCTGATGACCTATGAGACATGAGACCACACAGAGTGAACACTCTGCTTTCTTCTCTACAGAGGTTTTACTGTAAAACTGAGATGAACTTTCAAATGAGTCAGAATAGAGCTCCCCAATATTACCAGGCATTGGCATATTACTGTGCATTCTGGTTCATGAAACAGAGCCATCGTTAATATCCACACGTGACGTGTTTCAGTTGTCTGTCTCGCATGCACCTGACGGAACAGATGCATTTCACTCATGCTACATGTGCATAACGGTGACCTGAGGCATATTTCTAAGCTGCAAGTCTTCCGTTTTACATGCATAACTACAATGATTGTGTGCTAGGCTCTGAGTGCTGCCAAAATACGGGTGACCTACATTCAATACTGAGCCTGAATGCATCCTGTAAGCTGCTGCTCTGCTAACATGCTGCTTTCACTAAACCTTTGTAGACATTGGGTAAATAAATGTGCTTTTCCTGCCATGTCAAAATGTCTGCTGTGAAAAAGGCCTATGAAAGACACATTCTCAGAAATCAAAAACATTGAAAGCTGTGATTAAGTCTGGAGATATTATATATTTTTCTCATTGTCAACAAATTCCATGAAAAGACCCAAACCAACAGCCAATGTATCTACCAACAAATATTGTTTGTGTATTCAAAGCCTCATATATTTCATTCCTCTGTGCCATAACTGTTTTCCAGAAACTATTGGAACACATCAGTGAGCCACACTGTTGCACTGGCTGACATGTTCCTTCATACACTGTAGTTTATTTTTACTTAATCCAACCTGTTGTTAGAGATTTACCTCACCAGTAGGAACCAATCACTCCTTCATTCACTACTTCTTAACTAACAGACACCACAGTTTATTATTATTATTATCATCATTCATAAATTTGAGATTTCTGACACGTAAGAGTCATTGTGGTGATCAACTCAGAATTTGGACCACCAAATAAAATGGCGGAGGTTAAGTATAGTGCACTGCACTATACAGTAGAAAGGGAGTGATTTTGGACACAGCCCTGTTCTTTTCATAGTGTTTGTTGACAATAAAAAAACATACAGAAAAACACCAGCAAAAGTACGACTACTACTGACCACCATGCCAATGGTGTTCTGTTGTCCTCCTGGGCCCATCTCCAGGGAGTCATCCACCACCAGGTTCATGAAGGGGTCGAACCCGCGCAGGATGCCCTGCACGTGTCTGCCTCCATTCAACTTCACTAAAAGGACAAAAGAATTCATGATGATGAATCTTGCATGTTGGGTTTAATCACTGTTTCCTTTTCAGTTTAAAAGTTCACTGCTTTCATAGCATGTTCAGCTGATATTCCAATAGCGCTAACCCTAGACTAACCGTCTTAATTCATTAATTTCAATTTATTATAGGCTGCATTACTGTGACCCTGACACTGAAACAGGAACATTGTTCCTATTTAAATCTGCACACATTTTGATGCTCAGCTTCTTACACCAATGACTGGTGATTTCTTCTATTCTTATCCAACTGTTGCTCAAGAGGGATCTTTGTCTCTGAACCATTGGACAGCGTTTTGTTCTCCGTGTACAAAAACAAACCCTTCATACAGAACATTTAATTGTAAAGAGGACTTCTCTACAAGCTAAGAGCATGAAAGACCATTCAGACATAATAGAGTAGAGTAGTCCTCTCAGACATCTGACTGGACCCAATTAAACTTTGTGGCAGCAGATTACTAACTTTTGAATGGTTATATATAAATAATGTAACGTGTACATTTACACAGAGGTGTGGCAGAAGCATTTCATTAAAAAATGAAAAAAATCTGCACTACAACTTTTGATGTTCTCATCTTTATTGTACTTTAATCAGTGTTAGTTTTTTATGATGAACTGTCAACTGGACTGACTTGGTGGGTTTAGATATACTCACAGGAAAGCTTCTTGTCCATGAACCTGAGGAAAGAAAAAAAACAACACAGTTCAGTTCAGACAACTTTATTTATCCCCAAGGGGGGCAATTCATTCGTAGCATTCCCAGTCTATACATCCATACATACAACAGACAACCAATACTTAGTTAAGTCAAAGGAAACATATTAAACGCATGGGGTGGTTGGAGGGACAAGTTACAATAAGAACCATATAAATACATACGAGTATTGCAATAAAAGCCAAAAAATAAGAAACAATATATGAGAACAACATATCTTAAAGTTCCTCTAAATAACAGTCATTTAAAATGGGTATGGTCTGTGTTCAGCAGCTTAGTTTAATAGTCTATGGGGTTAAAGGTCCCATATTGTAAAAATAAAAGTAAGATTGTCATGTCTTTTATGTTATAAAGCAGGTTCAAGTGCTTTATAAATACTGTGAAAGTATCAAAGCGCTCATTATACAGAGAAATACACACAGCAGCCCGTATTCAGAAATTGAGCGTTTGAAACAAGCCGTTAATATTTCTGTCCATTTGTGATGTCACAAATATACAATATTTAGACCATTACACGATTTTACATATGACATTAAAGGCATGGGGTGGTTGGAGGGACAAGTTACAATAAGAACCATATAAATACATAGGATTATAGCAATAAAAGCCAACAAAAATAAGAAAATATATATAAGAAACAACATATCTTACTGGGTTAGGCTACAGAGGCTTAAAGGTGAGAGCTAACGTTACATTGCTCACAGCCAGAAAGGCTAGCGTATGATAGCTAATGCTAGCTAGTCTCCGTTGAGAACAATGTAACGTTAGCAGCGTCGCTGTTCAATCTTCCTACAACACATACTACAGAATACACGTTTAATTAAACAAGCCCCGTCTACTTACTTCTTCAACTCTGGGGGATGTGCTTTACTCATGTTGTCTTTGTTTCCTAAAAGCCGACACAGTTGTTCGTAGATTGGTCGTTTCACAAAACCGCGGAAGGAAAGCGTGCTGCTGGACCGGAAGTTCACCAGCAGACTTCCGTCATGGGCTTGTTGCTGCTCTGATCACGTGTCTGCACAGCGCCGCTATGAGGCCAGGAGGAGGCACAGCCGGCTAGGGGCTTTTATTGTTCTGTACATACATGGTTGTACTATAACATTTAGTTTGGAAAAATTATTATTTTGCATAATTCTTTTACATTTTTAATGGGAAAAATATTCAATAATTTCAGTATTATACAGCGTAGTGCCATCAAAATGTCTTAATTAGTTTAATAAGTATAATCAGGAAGAGTCCATTGATGTGTGAAGTAATTTTGACTTTACATTACTGAAGTTATTGAATATTTTTCTCCCTTTTGGCGTTGCATTTTGTAGATGGTCCCTGACCACTCGTCTCACCGCCGGCTGCGCATAGAGACCAATGTAATGTGTTATGTGTTATGTGTTGATTTAAATGAGGTTGTAGCTCGTTGTCTACCTTACTAAGGTTAGAAAGAGCCGTTTGTTTGTGTTTTAACAACGTTTTGGTTATGAGTTATTGATCCAGGAAGTTTGAATCTGTCAAAATCTTTCCAACTTTACCGAAGTACATCAGCAATGTGTGGAGAGTCGGGAATTATTGGAAGAAGTGCTTTATGAATTAACTCGAGGGAACGAGATACCTAACTTGAGGGAACAATTTACTAACTCGAGGGAACGAGATAATAAAAATTTTCTCATAGAGGTCTAGGGGGGCTCCGTACAAAAATATCCTGTGGGAACAAAGGGAGGGAAAAAGCACAAGATAAACTTGAATAAAATAACAAATTACGGTATCATCTTCACAGCTAATTACTATAACTAACGTTGTTATATGTAGTCTTGATCTGTAGAACGAAGGAGACAAATGTCTAATATTTCCGGACTTCAAATTAACTGATAATCTTTGTGTCTGTAATAAGGTAAAATATCTTGGACATTTCATTACTGAAGACATGACAGATGAGGATATTTGTAGGCAATATCGCAAGATCTATGCACAAGCAAACATTCTCTCACGGAAATTTAGTATGTGTTCAGATAGTGAAGATGTCTCTGTTCAGAGCATATTGTACACCACTGTCTACAGCCCATTTGTGGTCAAACTATAAAAAAGCGAGCTTAGAGAGACTTCAAGTCGCATATAATGATGCAATGAGAATATTACTAAAAAGACAGATGTTGCAGTGCAAGTGAAATGTTTGTGTCTGCAGGCATGAATACTTTTCAAACGGTCTTAAGAAATCTCATGTACAAATTTATATGCCGGCTAAATCACTCTGAGAATGACATAATCTTGCGGTAGTCTAACATAAGATTTAGCACTACACGGTACCGATCACAGCTGTGGAAGCATTTGTATAGTTCTTTATATGTAAGGCATTGATATATATTAATATTTTTAATCTCTTTTAATCATGACTTTTTATTGTGCTTCTTGTATTATAATATATTATATGTAATGTCTTGTTTTATATCTGGACCGTGAGTCTGCAATAAAGTTTGGATTGAATTGAATTAACCGACCAAACATGTTCTAGAAAGGTTTGATGTTGTATTACCACTAGTGGTGCTCCACTAGTCAGTCATCATGTCATTCTGCTATATATGGAGTTTTAAACATGTTAGTAAATGTAAACAGTGTAGTAAACTGTGCAGATGGTACACTTTGCAGAGAAAACAATTTCACATAAAGTGCTCAGGAACTTAATGACCACCCAGTTTAGCAGTATGAAAAAACGTGACTGTATAAAGAACCCAGATAAAACATCTCATGAGAACTGTTTTTATTGTTACCTACAAAGAGCCACAAACTAATTTACAAAAGACCTTGTAAAAGTGGAAGCATCAAACCTATTAAATCATTGTTTTTACATTTTCACAGTAGAACTTTGAAAACAGTAAATCCATCAGGAAAAAAGCCATCACCCTCATGTTGACTCTTGTTCATTCACCAAAGCACACTTATCAAGCATCACAGACATACTGACGGGGCTGCCATCAGTCTATCGGTTTGCATAGCTAGGTAATCTCACCCAAGTATATGCCAGCTAAAAATAATTTGTATTGGGTGCAGCTACCCGTGACAGCCATTCAAAGTTTGATCATTCTGTAGATTATGACAATAACTACCACATGTTGGAACCTAGAAACAGCACAGAAATGCTCAAAACATGTTAACATTTCATACTTTGTGATTTCATTCATACCTTGGGAAATACCTTGCAGTCTTGACTGAAGCACTACATTGCCAACCTAGTGCCCCAACAACACACAATGGTGATGATCCAGCAAGTGACAACCAGAGTTCCCACCATATACGACTAATTATTGCCAAATTTGTGAGGAAAATAACTAAAATACAGCAGGAGACATATGTGACTTTACTTAGCTAAAGCACTCCAGATGTCTGGTGTAAAAATAGAATAGCAAACAAGATATCTCTGGCAGGGCTTTGGCTAGAACGTACCATGGTTGTGCAGATGGCCTAGCTTCCTAAAAAGCACATTAAGGCTGAGATGATCTTTAGTCCCACCATAAGTCTATGGGCTAAGACCATCTTAGCTTTAAGATGTTTTAGTGAAACGAGGTCCCGATCTGTGCGAAACAGTGGTGTCAGTGATAGTAAAATAGAGTGGATTTGTCAAACTCTATTAAAAGAATCATACTGGTATTTTATGCATGGTTTTTTTTCAACTTTTCAGACACACTAGACATAAGTGATCCATCACAGTGAACCCATTGGCTTTATGTTAAGTGAAAGTTGTGTTATATTTATGTTTTAATAAAGCTGAAAATGATTATGAAATTGAAAAGTGTTCATTAATTGCTGCACAAAAGTGCTTGTGGGATCCTTTTTGCAATGCCCACATTTGATTCTTGTTTTGTTTGATTTCACAACAACATAGCTTGTTAATACAACGCTGCACTCAAATTTGAGACGGTGGAACGTCCCATAAGCACATTAACACACTGAAATGATCGGCTTTTAAATGTATTAACATGCAGTGATAATGTTAAAAGTTAACTAAATAAACGGTCACTGTAATGGATCTCAACACACAAGTTGATTTACACTGAAAACGGAACAAGTGGCTGCTGAAAAACAAATCTGGTATGCTTTAGAAAATGGTTGGCAGTAAAGTATGTATGTGGTTTGTAGTCAAAACAGCTAAATAAAACACGCAAAAAGCCTTGTATGGTCCTTTAACAATTCATTATTTTTACCCCTTGATCTGTTGGTATGGATAACATTAATGCTCAATTAATGAACTGGTTAATCAACTGAATTTCATAGAGATTTCATCACTCTTCGCTCTCTAACCCTTCAAGGCAAAAAGGCAACATTCAAACTGGATCTCAGGCTTTGCTGGCCTGCTGTGTGTAGCCCTCTGTGATATTGTCCTCCTCAACCCTGACTCGCAGATGCTCCTGACAGTGTTCTAGGAAAGAGTCCAGTGCTGAGAAACCCTGCTGGCAAGGCACACAGTGGTACAGCCTCTGCCTCTTTGAGCCCGGCCATTTACAGGTGTCCATCTCGTTAGTGCACACACTGCACTGTCTCCTCTTCACGGAGGACTGGTGGAGCTCCACGTGCTCCCTTAGCTGCGACTGCAGAGAGAAAACCTCAGCACAGGAGGGGCATGGGAACTCTCTCTCCAGTTCCTCCTCCTCCTCGTCGTCGTCGTCGTCCTCCTCCTCCTCCACCACTTCAGGCACTTCCCTACATCTCCCTGGATCCGTAACCTTGTTGTCTAATCTGGCCACTTTCCTGGGCCTCCCTGGACCAGCCTTAACAGTCTTGTTTTCTGCTATGCTGCTTTTTACTGTATTTGGTCTATTTTCTGATAACTCGGAGTCTTTGGTGGTACATTCTACAGGCTGGCTGTTGTTTTTGATTGCGGTGAAGCTTGACGCTGAGTGCTGTCTGCAATGTGCCTTAAGTGATAAATGATGGACGAAGACTTTGCCGCACACCTGACATGGATACGTGCCTGGTCTCCTGATCCTGCGAATGACAGGCATCGGTTCACTCATAATATTTTTCTCTCTGCTGTGCTTCTCTTTTCTGTGCATGTACAACTTAGAGGTGCTCCTGAAAACCATGTCGCAAGAGCGGCAGTCCAGAAGCTTTGTTTTGTATTTTGGCATTTTAATTAGATCTCCATTCACCTTGGTACTCCCTCCTTTCCTTGCTTCTCCACCGGTACCTTCTCCTTTGGTCTTTTGTCCCTGTCGAGCTATCAGCTGCTCTTCTGCATGGTTGGCCTGTTCATGGCGTTGCAGTCCAACATCTGTGCGGAACGTTTTCAAACAGAATTGGCACACATTGACAGCTCTGCTGCTGGGCCCTGGGGTGTCTGAAGAATCAGAGCGGGTCGAGTCTCCCTCAGAAACAGGTGGAGAATCATCTGGAAGGCTACTTGCGTCAACTGTATCTGATGGGGACGGTGGTTCACTACAACCAGCTTGCTGATGTTGCAGCAGAGCCTGCTTCTGGCTGAAGCCTCTCCCACACAGGGCACATGCGTAAGGACTACCGTCCAGGAGGTGAGGTGACTTGTCCTGCTGCCTGCCAGGATCTGAGGAGCGAGTCGCACACGCAGGGCACGGAGAACTCAGCTGTGACTCTCCATGACAAAGCTCACATGGGGGAGAGTCATGATTGCATGTATGTAGCTGTAAGGACGATCTCAGGGAGAACTCCTGCCCACAAGACGGACACCGGTGAGGCTTGGGTAATGTGTGCTCTAGTTCCTGGTGATGCAACAGATCTGTTGCATAAGGGAAGCCCTTACCACATTCTTGACAAATATAGGTAGGCAAGTGGGATGGCTGCTGCTGCCTCTTGTTTTGTGTGTGTTGTTTAGTGGCGATGAAGCTGGCGAGCCTGGATAGTGTATCTGTGGCGGTCCTGGAGCCTCTGAACGACTCCTGGGCCCTTGTGGTGCCCCAGCTGACTCCATCCATCCTCTTTCACCAAGCTTCTCTCCTGCTGAGGAGGATACAGTTTGAGTCATTAGCTTGGAAATCACGCAAAAAAAGAGCCAAAATAAAAGGCTAAAGCAAGGCAAGGTATAGCACATTTACATAAACATTAAGACATAATTAAAACAGTTATAAAAACATAAACACATTCAAAATTAGAAAATAAAAACAAGCTAAAAATAAAAGCTAGGATAGAAGCTAAAATAGAATATAACACACAAGAGTAAAAGCTCTAGTGCAGTATAAGATCATTATTTTCTGGGAGCTTGTTCCAAATATTTGGTGCATAAAAACTGAACGCTGCTTCTGCATGTTTAGTCCTGACTCTGGGGACACTCAGCAGACCTGATGCAGACCTGATCCAGACCTGATCCAGACGACCTGAGAGGTCTGGATGGTTCATAACATAGCAGAAGATCAGAAATGTATTTTGGCCCTACACCATTTAGTGCTTTGTAAACCAGCAGCAGTATTTTGTAATCAAAAAACCATACAGCAGTGTTTAAAAAAAGATAGCAAGCAGCTGTTACCTGACTGAGAGGCAAAGTCAACAAGCTAACATTAGTCAAATGTGAGGTGGGGAAAGGGGAAGCATACCTTAACTTGTTCCTCTTTCTTTCTGCTTAACGATAATAGGTAGCTATGTTACATTTAATATAAAGAAGCTCAGTCAGATAATAACTGAGCAGCTAGAGGTGCATTCAGAGATAAGTCGATGCTAGGATAGCAGCAGCGCGACTACAGGCTAGCTGCATGTTTGCTAACGTTAGCTCGTCAGCTAGCCGCACTAACATGACATAAACACAGTCTCTATGAGTCTAAACAGCTGAGCTCGGTACTCACACGGACGAGGCTCGACGGGGTTCTTGCCAACTGGTTATATTCAGACGGTTCGTCGCAGTAACATCTGGTTTCGTTGCCGAAAACCACCCTGGCATGGCTGCAAAAGTGAAACCGAAGTTTGTTACGTTACTTTATCTCTTGAGTTGTCAGCAGCGTCACTTCCTGTACGTCACTTCCGGTGAGTTACTAATTTAGATAGATAGATAGATAGTAACTTTATTGATCCTGAGGGAAATTCAAGTTTCCAGCATCACAGTTCCATAGTGCAAAACATGTTAGTAAAAAGGCAGTTAAAAAGTTAGTAGTGCAAAGTACAAAAAAATATAGCAGATATAAAAATACAAGATGAAGAAAACTGTTAAAACTGAATATAGTGCAGGGTAACAGCTGTGATACACGACTATTACAAAGTGCAGAAGAGACTGTTAAGAATGAGTATAGTGCAGGGTAACTCCAGTAGCTTAGTCTATGAAAGTGCACTGTATGCATTATTATCTGTCCTGCAGACCGTCCTCCTTTGTCCCCCCCCCCCTCCCTAGAGAGGTGTTGTACAGTTTGATGGTTCGGGGGACAAAGGATTTCCTGAGTCTGTCTGTGGAGCACTTGGGGAGCAGCAGCCTGCCGCTAAACGAGTGTTTGTGAGTAATTTGTTGCTATCAAAAGACACACAAATGCCCAAAATGAAGAATAACAATGGTTTAATATCGGTGTTACTGTAATTACAGCATTACATATTTTTCTTCATTTAAACCAGCCCTGACTACTGAAGCCCAATAAAGACTTGGCATATTATTATTGTTGAAACAGCATTTAAACACATGTCAAACAAATCAACAAGTTTTTTTATTTTTTTATTTTGTCAGCCTTTAGTTATCAACATCATATTCTGAGGACATAATGACCCTTTAGATAAAAACAGCATGGAGTGAACAATCAGTTGGCGTACCTGAATGAGGAAAAAAAAAAACGACTTTAAGGCTAAAGGCATACATTCAACAACACTCACAAAAACATTCAACATGTTTCAGATGGGTAAAACAAAAGTTGATGAACACAATAAAGCAAAAGCTGGCAAGGAAATAAACCATAAATAAGTATATGACAGTGTTAGATTTCTCCAAAAATAAAAATGATCTATTTCTTTTTTCTATTTCACTGACTCTGAATTTTAGTACCGTGGTATCTGCAGAAGAACTTCATTGAATGTAATGCTTTAAAGTAACTTAGACCTCAAGCTTAAGGACCGAATAATTCCTGAATATGAATAACGACTCTTGCAAACCATGAAATATGTTTCTCCGTTCAATTTGTTGTAGTCTACAATCACCAGCCAGGAATGTAGTGCACAGTAAATCCTGCTTTTTGCTTCAGAATGCTCCAAAATGACCAAAGCAAAATCCTTAAAAACACATCTAATGGTAGGGAAATCAAAGTATCAAAGGCTAATGATTGTCATATCTTTCAAACATACATTGTGTTATAATTATCACTGGTAATGAAGGTAGATGAGTGGTAACACACATAATCCCCCCAAATGGTCACAGATACAAGAGCAACCTAACCTGAACCTCAGACAAATATAAAATACAAGCATTAATCCGTATTACTGTACACTTTAAAAGACAAGAGAACATTACAAATGCTCATAACAAAGGCATCGTCATATATTGTGAGCTGCACTGTGTCCACAGGACTGTCTCAAGTAGGATATCCTTCAGTACTGAACAAGCATTGAGAAGGCATTTCTTCCATTTTAAAAATATCTTCAACCCCCATAAACAATTATTATTATTATCCTAAACTGAGGAAATCCAACAAGGTTAACTACTTGTATGCATATGCACTTCTCTTCTTTTTTTTTTACAGTACCCACAGGTATCTAATGAGATACTTCATAGATTATCATACGATCAATCATTTACTCGCATCTTTATGCGTAAAGTCTGAAAAGTTTCAGACAAAAACTTGTTGTTACTGATCTAATTTTGTGCCAGTTATCAGTGTGTTACTATGTGCCACAATCTGTACATACAAATTTTAACTGTCGAAAATATTAAAATTGAGATTTATCTTAGTCAGTTCCAAAATTAAATAATTGAGCTGATTTATGAACAAGGAATTTCAAAGCTACATTAACCAGAAGGTCTCCATTGTTCCTGGTCTATTCACAGGCAGTACAATTCTAATGTTACCACTGTTGATATATATTATATTATACCCAAAAGCCTCATAGTGATTCATTATTATTATTATAATGACCAAGGCAAACTAATACCAAATCAGTTCCTCCACTTTTAACCCAAAACACAACCTGGAATAAAACGCAGTACCCAATATTTGCTACTCTTAGGTCTAATACCTAATACAATCCAAAATCCGTCCTGGCAACCAATTAAACTGACTCACTTAAGTCCGAAATAAGGACTTTTATAAGTTGATTGTACAGTGCAAATTTGGTATCCCTGAACCAAAGCATAAGTCTACTCATAAATTAGCTCTCTTATCTGAAAAAAAGGGGGGGGGGGGGTCCATCTTATTTATAACAGCTTAACAGTGTCAGACTAAAAGTTTTAAAAGAGAAAATAAAGTATTGTAGTTGCCTAAATCCAAGATTTTTAAAACAAACTCCAAAACATATCTTCAAAAAAATAGAATCTGTAGATGCCATCTTTCACTAATAATATCATCCCTTTATATTACAGCGTGTTCCTCTGAGTGTACATTTCACTTGAGAGACAATTAATGTTGCATGACCAAAAACTGTGTAAGTAAACCAATGAGGCATAGCTATGGTTATTCATACTGTAACAGTCCGTTGATACAGTGCAGTACATTGACTGCAATTAGTCTTATATTCACTGAGCTCTATGGTTGCACCATAGACCCAGATCCAATGCGACATTCACTGGACTTCATTTTCACAGGATACGTGTTGTGTCTTCATCAGTCTCTTCCAGGTTACCTCAAAGACAACACTTGGACACTTGTCTGGACTATCTCAGATACTGTGAGTCCGTCCAGTCAACAGTGGTTTGATTTTAGAGTGGGCTGTGCTTGCTGTGAGGCGGCCTCAGACCTATCTTTTGTAGTGGCTGGGCGCGTCTGCGAACATGTACTTTAGTCTATAAGCCTCAGCCAGGAGGAGACACACTTCCTCGTTACCCCAATGGATTGTAGGAAGGTTCTGCAGTAGCATAAGAAGGCCCTGAAGAGCAACAGAAATCTACTTTTAGACACTGACAATATTTCGGAAGGTAGAGGTTAATAACAAATAGGATTTCACAAATAAATAAAGTATGTATGTTAGTATATATCTGAGACAGTGGAATCAGGTGTGCATGCATACACATAGATACAACTCACTACTAACTTATACTACAATCTGCATGGAAGCAAAGAGAAAGCTGTAATCACCACTGAATTTATAAAATATTTTACTTTGATAACCATCTATCTGCATTTAGGGCTGGAGCTAATGACAATTTTCATCATTAGTCGATCTGCCGATTATTGTTTCGATCATTTATCGTTGTATTGTTTTGTCCAACCAACAGGCCAAAACCTGAGAATATTCCATTTACTCACACATAAGACAATCGCTGACTTCAGCATGCTAACATGCCCACAATGACAACATGCTGATGTTGAGCAGGTATACTGTACTACTGTCTGTTCACCATGCTAACATTTGCTAAGTAGCACTAACCACAAAGTACAGCTGAGGCTCATGGGGATGTCATTGTTTTTGAAGGTATTTGGGTCATAAACCAAAGTGTTGGTCAAATACAATTTTTGCTAAAGGATTACCAAAGTTATTACAATTCAAGGGGACTGACATTGTCGTGACATATTCAGTTGCTTATAATATTAAAATGATCACAGTGTTTCTCTTTGCTTCCATAAACTTGTCTTTACAGTAAGGCCTGTTACCATCTCTTGGGACTTCAATCAATATTTAGTGGTTACTTTCTCAGTTAAGTGTAGTGTGACTACAAAGACGACAGATTGGTACCTGAAAGTCAACCATGGAGAGGATTTCTTTGCGCCACTCGATGAGGAAAGCAGAACAGACGTACAGGTGGAAGTGGGAGAAACCCTCCGCTTCAGCCTGTAGTAAACAAGCAAAGACAATCAAACAGGGAGAAGAAAGTCAACTTAACAGATAATGTATGAGGGGCTGTATTTGTAGCAGTGTGAATTCTATAGTAGTTTTTTCAGGCTGCAGTTTGTGCTGCCGTTGTACTGGATTACTTTCTATTTGTTGTCGGTGTACGCTCTGCTCTACCTGGTAGGTGTCCCAGAGACGAATAGTGCAGCGAAGCGGCAGCTCCCTCATCAGCAGATTGTTCATCCATCGGAAAGCAAACTGCAGGTACTCCACCTCATACCTCTTGAAGTGATTGTGAATGTCCTCTGGAGACAAATACACACAAACAAACAAACGCATACAAAGAAACAAACACAGATGTTACGATTGTGGGTTTCCTGTCAATAGCTCAAATCTGGAATCAGCTGTGCAGCCGTTTATCCCTCTCTACATTTATGAGCTCAAACAAGCCCAAAAGAGGAATGAGCAGGGCACATGTCAGTGCAAAGTGCAACCTAATGTGACACACAAAACTCCTTCTGGACTGACAGGAGTCCACTTACCATCTATCCTGCTGACCAGCTCCTCTAAAGCTTTCACTTTGTTCTGGATTCCAGGCTGAGCAAAGGTGTAGTTGTCCTGAAAGGATATCATTTTCAGCAAACTGTCACATGTACAGTTTTAAACAAGTGTTTATTGAGATGTATGTATGGGTGTGTGACCAGACCTGTATTCCATCCAGCAGCTTGCTCATGCACCAGAAGCTGTCAGCTTCGATGTTTCTCT
Organism: Sebastes fasciatus; assembly: GCF_043250625.1. Taxonomy (NCBI): domain Eukaryota; kingdom Metazoa; phylum Chordata; class Actinopteri; order Perciformes; family Sebastidae; genus Sebastes; species Sebastes fasciatus. The sequence goes on from NC_133802.1 coordinate 9,270,664, forward strand.
GGGTGTCCAGAGGCAGCGCTGACACCTCAAAGTTCTCGACATCTTCTGCCGGAACAACAACAAGTAACAGTGAGGGAAACAGAAATGGCCCGACTCACACAGATGACTCTTATTAAAGACTGATTGCAGAAATGTTTATGACCTTGGGTGCTTTGTGTACAGTGATCATAGCCGTAGCTAAAAAAAAAACACAGAGCCATGCAGGAGCAACAGCATGGCAGGCTGTAAACTTTACATCCGAGACATGTGGGGTTTAGTGTGGGACGGCTGCTCTGCAGATGAGCTGACACTACCGGGGCAGGGGAGTCAATCATGTGTTTGAAGGTAAGGTTTATGGAAGAAAATACATCAGTAATAATGTTGAGTGTGAAAATCCTGATTCGGGGACAACCTTAGTAACAACATTGTAAAATATAGGTACATAAAATGGACCAAAGGCTGACATGAGTCATTTTGGTCCAGTGTGAATATAACATGTCTCTATGCAGGGAATATCCCACCAATAACTTACTGACAAACTCAGAGAGGAAGACGACAAAGAAGGGTGTGACCAGATCGTTGATTCCCTGGACGTAACCGCTGGCTGGGTGACGGATGGCCCAGATAAAGAGAATACGCTCAAACACCTGAGGAAAGAAAGACAACAACAAAATAGTTGAATATTGTATTTACCAGATTTATTATGAGATTAGAAGGCAAACACCACTCAGTCATTTTCTTTATGATTCTCAACTTTCAGTTGAAGTATTTTAGGCATTCAGTATGTTGCTTTGAGTTACAGTGTGCAAACCTTTTGATGCAAAGAGCCAAACAATTAAATCACTTTTAAAACACTAAATCACATCCTCAGAATACAGACAGCTCACATTAGCACACGTTTCAATGCTTATTACTACGTGTACAGATCACTAAATCGATGCAACATTAACCTGGTGAGCAGCACTGCAACACTACGTCTAATGTTACAGTTGTGTTACGTGTAGTTTTATGTTATTTGTCTTGCAGTATTACAGTAACTTGTATTTTTGATGATTAAAGGGTTACTCCAGTGATTTCGTATTGCACATCCATTAGTTGGAGGACTCACGAGAGATAGATTAAAAAGGAATTTAGTTTGTAAAATGGGTCAAGCTCCAAAAACAATGGGTCCTACATTTCCCATAATGCAACGAATGACATCTTGCCTGGTAAAGGCCCACATCTTTCAAACTCCACGTGCCCAGTTTGTGATGATGTCCTCAGGGTTCATTTCCCAGACTTTAGAAAGATCCCTTCAGAACTACATAAGACATCATGCAACTGTTTCCACAGGCTGAGTAGCATTCCTCATGACGTTTAAACAGACTTTGGTGTGCTCCTTTAAACTTACAAGAAATACATTTAAATTAGATAAATATCTTAACTTTGTTGTGTTGAATAAAAACAAGCAGAAACAGTCACACTCATCATTTTGTCTTGTATGAATGGAGGATTTACTGTAGTGTCAAGTCAAACGCTACACTACACTATCTATATTTACAGTGACATAATGTGAAAGTTTGCACTAAGTCATTTCAAATGCTGACTTCTGCAGAAATTGCACATTTATTTACTGTATATGCAAATTAAATAAAACTGATATTCAATGCAATAACGTGTTCTGCTGTTATGGGTTACATCAGACAAAATTCTTCACCATAAATTCACTGGAAGTTGATAATGCTGAACATTAACAAAGGATTATTGCCCTGCTCTAATGAGGCTGTGATGAAACCCAGTCACAGGTTTCTGGTTAATCTAGACATAAATCTTTGGGGTTTTGAAAACCCACATGAAATCACCACTTTTGAGGAACAAGCCAAGTTCCTTTTTTACAGCAAAGATCCTCTAATGTAGTAATCTGAGGCAGGTTCCTCCTCAGAGGCTGCCACAATTACAGCACAATACAATTCACAGGGTCATGAGTTATCTACGTCTGATAACATCTAAGTGTATCTGAAGTCGGAGCCTCTCCCACCTCATTTGTCTCTACTTGACATGAGTTGAAGCCAAATCGTGATTTTCTGAAGTGAGTCCTGTATCACGGTACAAGTTCAACTCAATGTGGCTCTCTTTTTCGGTTACCGGGCTTCACTGGGCCTAACATCTGTAATCTGTAACGCTGGGTTTTCCAATCCAGGTATGAGCGCATGTAAAAGATTTCTTATTTGCATTTATAACTCATTAAGTTTATAAACAAAGTGTGGATTTGTATTTTCTAATAAAAGGCAATAGTGGTTATACCTTTTATTTCCACTCATCATCTCATTGAGTCTAAACAGATTTAAAGTGTAACTTCGGTACTTTTCAACCTGGACCCTATTTTCCCATGTTTTTGTGTCTGACTGACTAATGGGGACAACAATTTCTGAAATTAGTCCAGTATTGAGGGAGAACACTGCAGACCGCAGCTGCTCGCAGCCTGAAATATGGTGCTATTGGGGCAAGCTGGCATCGTCATTTAAGTCCACTAAAAGAGCTTGTATTTGCCATGACAGGCTCTGATTGTTATTATAAGTGTCTGACATTATGGAAAGAGTCTCGTTCTGAAATCTGGCGTGTTGCCGGAAGACAACGGTGGAAAACATCCACGGTGGAAACGTGAGTGTCAGCCGGGCAGAGTTTGTTGTGTTGGAGAACAGAAAGTGTAGCTTAGTGTTATCTAGAAGATTTTCAACGTCACGGCTGAAAATTGAGAGGATTTCCAAAGTGTAGATGAGGTCTTTGAATTCTATGGACGCCCGTATTTATTTGAGCATGCAGAGCATACGGATATTCAGATTTCACAATGAGACTTCTCCTTGAGTGGGACTTGGACACAATAACAAACAGTCCAGATCAAGTGAAAGGTAAGAAAAAGGTTTTGTTTCTCTGTAGGGTCCTTTCCATAATGTTTTCAGACACTTATAATAACAATCTGAGCCTGTCAGTGGTAGAAACAAGCACTTTTAGTGAACGTAACGTTACATTGACAATGCTCACCTGCCCTCACAGCTTGTTTGGCGGCTGCCGGTTATTGTGTTCTTCCTCAATACTGGACCAATTATAAAAAATTGTTGTCCCCATTAGTCACTACCTTATTTCCCTTTACCCATGCAGCATAGGTTACCATGGTGATCTAGTCCAGTTAGAAGTGAGCCAGCTGGCGAACCCACTACATGATACAGGCTCCTGCTTCACATTTAATTTGACAGATGAACCAAAACAAACTCAACACAAAGCACCCATCATTATGAAGAACACAAAGTAGTAGTTCACCCTCATGCTCTTTGGATGAACTACTAAAATATTTGAACTGTTTGTAATCCCACTGCTCTTTAGCAGTTCAGATCTTACCTCCTGTACTACGGGCTGCTGGAACAAGGGAATCAGAGGGTTGGTCCTTGGAATATCGATGTGAATCTGACAGGAAGAAACATGATTGAGATGTTACTCAGGTAAATCAAAGCAGACACCGTGCTTGTGTTTACTGATTTAAAAAAAAAAATTAACAGTCTAATGACTTTTCTTCATTTGTTAAAGGGAAGATTGGACACCTTTTATGTATGTGGATGTCCAATCAGAGTTGATGGTGGATTTTGGTTGATTGAAGCAATACATTCCTCAGTGCTGCTTTATTGAAAGAGGGTGCAGGGTGCATTGCGCGCGAGTTTCTGACGCCCGGAAGGTCCCCTCTGCCCATATCCTCTTGCACTGCTAATGCAGTCGCAGCCTCGGTCTCTCTCTGCTGCATCTGAGTCAGCCAAAACACTAAAATGTTTCCTCATCCATAACATCCTCTGCACTCATATTTTGGGATGCCATTCTCTCTGTTGGAAACGTAGCTAGCTTGCAATACAAGCAAAGAGAACTAGGAAGTTCTATTTTTTGTTTTTTTACTTTATTTACACAACTTACAAAAGGTTTAGGAAGTTCTGTTTTTGAACGACATCTAGAGCACGGCGCCCCCCAGGCTACCCAGAGGCAGAGACTAGAAATCCAAGGTGAAATAGCAGCCTGTAGTTCTTCCTGCCGCCGACTACGTCACCGTCACATTAGATCAAATAACGCTGGACGAAGAAAGAACGGCAGGAGAACTCAGCTTTCTGAGTCAGTATAGCACGACTACATTTACCATCAACACTTGGACATCCACGTAAAAAGGTGGAGAATTTTCCCTTTAACTGTATAATTACCTGTCTGTATGTGTCTTTATAGTGCTCGTCTGTTCTGGAGTGGTAATACTGCTCTATGAAGCCAAAGTATTCCTCTCGCTTTCTTGTTAGCACCAGTTCTCTGCGCTCCTTGTTGGCCGGCAGGTAGCCCTGTCAGAGAGCGAGGAGAGGAGAAGAAGCGCCAGTTAGGTGAACAGTTTCAGTCGAACAGTACTGAACATCCAGATAAGAGAAAAGAGAGGAGATATGTTGGATTTTGATATTATGTGAGCATTTTCTAAAAAGGAATGCAACAAGCCAAGATGCAGGGCAGAACATGTGATATTGCAAAACTGAAGGTCATGATACTTACAGAGAGAAGCCTCCATGTGATTGGCCGGACTTCTCTTGGTATGCCCGACCAGCTGTGCTTCCGGAGTTCCTCTGTAACAGCACAGAGCAAGATATGAACACACACTATCAACAGCAGAGATCAACACGCAGAGAGAGACAGACAGACAGACAGACAGACAGACAGACAGACACAGACAGACAGACAGACAGACAGCGTATTCAGCTGGCTGTAACCCAGAGTGTAGTGTTAGCCAATAGTCATTCTGTATCTACAGTATGAAAGTGCGAGGCTGTGTTGCTCTCCTACCTAGGTCAGTGTTGGGACTAGCCAGCAGCTGCTTGAATTTGTCCAGCCGGGTCTTCTCCCGCACCGTCATGGGTGGTGCCCCCGACGCGTTCTGGTCCGACATGCGAGCCACCAGCGGGATGATGGGACGAACTGGGAGAGACTGCTGCTTCTGCAGTGTGGAGCGAACTGTCGAGGGGACACACAAGAAAATGAAAATCTAATACTGTAGTCCTAACAACTTTGTGTAGACTTTACAAACTGTTTTATGAACACAATAAGAAACCCACAACAAGTTATAAAACCCTGCAAATGAGACATAATGTTCAACTTAACATCCCTCCTTACAAAGTTAGGCCAAAAATGTATGTATTGTTTGATCTTTTTCATTGATAAACTCAATCTAGACATTTAATTTCCCATCTTATTGCCACCTTTACTTCTATAGTTAATACCATATATAGAGATGCTTGGACTTCCCATATAAATGTCACGGTACCAGAATGAGGAACTATTTATATCACAGATGTGTATTATAATTATATATTATTCCAAAATGAAACTGAATAAAATCTATTCTTCAGTATCATTATGTGATGGGTATAAATTAGATGAGGGGTCACTCATTTATTTTGGTTTGACCCTGTTATACAGTATGTGATTAATAGCTAAAATGATTTGATTGTACTTAAGAAAGAGATCAAAACAGTATTTCCTACAGCCACCAACAAGCGTTCATTTAATATGGGGCATGATTGCAGCAAAAAAGATACTTTCAGACTGGAAATCATCAGATTCTCCATGTTTTAAAAAAGCTTTTTTTATCATTCAAATGGAACAGCTATGCTTATCTAACTCTAACACAGAAAAGTGATTTTTCCTCAACTACTGATTCCATTTTAAAATATCTTTACTGATCTATTTATCTTCGAATCATTTAATTAATATATTTTAAATGGAGACAGATCACCCCCTATCTTTTTATACTTTTCTAAATGTAGTTTTTTTTTTTTTTTTTTAAAGTGTCTAGGCGTTCTCTTTGTCTGACTTAATTCACAATGTCCTTCCTCTTGGCAGCGTGAAATAGGACAACCAAATAAAAACCAAACAAACACACACAAAACAATGAAACAGCACATGAAATTGTGATTTAAAAGATATTAGTGTGCCTGTAACCACGGGGCTCTGATGGCACAAGCTCAGTGGGTGAAGCCAGGTGACTTCTGAGATGTACATGTGACCAGTGAATAAACTGACTATTCGCAGCAAGTCAGCTGGACTGATATATAGTCACAAACCCTGCCTGAGGATCTTATGTAACGCACTTACCGAGGGTTGGGCCAACATAATCAAGGACTATTGAAACTTTTACATTTATAATGTTGCATCATTATAAAACATACACAAATATTCCTCCAATTATCTGCTACATGCTTTCAGCTCATGCACCAGTGTGATATTTCTTTTATCCTACATCTGGAGATAACTGTGATGTTTTTTTTCCTTCTTTTTAGCAACATCCTGTCTCACATAGTTTTATACAGTTCCAGATGGGAATTGCACGGCATAAAACACAGTCTTGTCCTGTTGACCACCAGCAAAGATGCTCAGGATGCTGCACTATTATTCATTTGTGATTCATGTGTGAAGGTAAGCTTTAATTACTCTTTTTCACAAAGATCTTAAAGATCGTAACTGAGATAACATACACTATTAGTGTTCATGTTAATAAATTCCCTGGTTGTTTAATTAGTCCGTGTTACTGTAAACACATTACTGCACATGGGGATAAGAGCATTTGGAGAAACATTTTCAGGACTGCAAAATGTTAAAGGCCTGATATAATCCCACTAACCCCATCTGTAGTGTGAGGTCCCCCCCTGACAAACTCTATAATTAGCTTCACTATGAATCACCTGATAAGCTGCTCAATAGCTCTTAATGCCAAATGAACTTCTGCAGCGTATTACCCACATACCTGAGGACGGGCTGAGGTGGACGTCACTACTAGACTTGACAACCTTGCCGTTGACATGCTCGCACTCTGCGTCCTCTGCGTCCTCCTCTTGCACATCCTGGAGGTCTTGAGATTCTGTCCTGGGAGGTGCCAGTCTGTCTGACACCTCGGTTTCTGTGTCCACAGCCTGATTCTGCTGCTGCTGCTGAGTGGAAACACATCTGAATATCTCCTTTCATGTCACACCAACTCGGTGCCCATAACTGCTCAAGGATAAAAAAAAAAAATGATGTCTAGTAGATACCTGGTTCTGTGTGGACATAGGGTGGAGGCCTGATGGTAGGGATGAAGCTGGGGCGGGGGTCCCGAGGAAATCCTCGTCCTCCTCTTCGTTGATGTCCCAAGCATCATTGGTGCTGCAGGCGAACTCATGGAAGCTAGAGGCCTTTTTAGACTTGAGATTGTTGAACTTGGGCTTCGTGTCTTTGGGATACCTGCAGAGGGACAGATTGAGACATGAAACAGACAGAAAAAGAGAAAGAATACAGAAAAGTAAAGAATTGAAGGGTCTCGCTCATGGCGGTGCTGGTACGTAATATACACAGAAATTTAGGGGATGATATCGCCAAAAGGAACACAAAAAACTAAACTTCAAATCCATCAAAAAAGGAGCAATAGCACACTGAAAGTCTTTCAAATAGGTTGAACAATGTGAATATCAACATTGGGTCACACTGGTACAGTACTGGTGCATGCAATCCACACATGTTCAAGTACTTGATGCATGGAACAATGCGCTGCAAAACAGGATTGAAAATGGGAGACAGAAATAAAATGCACAAATAAAAATGTGGGTAACATGACGCCATGCAGTCCAGTTGGGTTTAGCACTTACGTGCGTCGCAATCGTGGGTCGAGAGGTGGATGCTGTGCTCCATAAACTGGTTGTACACTGTTGAAGATGACATGTGAACTGCTGTCACCTCTGTGCAGAAAAACACATGCAGCTTCCCGGTCTTTGACCTAGCTAATACTAATAGTCAGCAAATCTACTCAATTATTATTCAGAGGAAAGTTAGCAGATACACGCCCTGTCTTTATATGTGTTGCTCTTTGTCAACATATTGTCCCTTGTTTCTTAGTTACAGTAAGTTGCTCAATCCCTTTAAAATCAGTTCACTTATTACATAAGGAACAATGAGGGCTCATAGAGGAGAATACACCATAGCTGAAATTGACACTTTGGTCCAGATCACTGTTCCTATAAGACCTTTTGACTTTCTTTACACCAGGATACCGTAGGCAGCTGATAGGTATAGAGCAGCCTGTGTGAGGATGGCTAAAAAACTTGCACTTATGGGTGAAGGCACACTGGGTGTAGCTACCACATCGATGGTTTTCTGCAGGGAGAGTGATGATATCTGAGATTGATGGACCGCTTAAAGAGCAGTTTTGGGGGATCCCTGAAAATGTGTTTTAATTTGGGCTGTGTCTCAGTGATGTGCCAATGTGTTTTTGGGTGATTTTGCAAAGCTTGAAACCCAGTGGGGAGTACAGTATTTTGTGAAGCACAGACCCAGCAAATTCAGCCACGCATTCTGCCTTAGCTCAGATCATCTCTTTTCTTAAATAACCCTAACTCCGCCTTATTCAGATTGTGCTGTTGCGTATTGAACAGAACTAGGGGACAGCTTGCACACCCCCTGTGTTCTTCACCACCCTGTGGTGGGCATTATGTTCAATCTTCTTTCTAACTCTCTGGCGACCCAAAGCAGACACAGTCGAGAGTCATGGGATGGGATCTGGGCCAGACCCACAACACTCCTTTCCCTCAAAGCCAAGGGCAGCAGCCTCCTCCTCCCCATTCAAACATTTAGCCTTTTCTAAAAAAAAAGATTTACTGGATTAAGTAATGCATGCTCAACAGTCAAACTTCCCTTATATTTGTGGTTACACAGTGTGGGAATTGAGGCAAGTGAGCATCTCTGTGTCTGTGTTAACAACACAAATCAGTTATTAGTTACGGTTTTGTAAACAAATAATTTGCCAGTAAAACATGAATTTACTTTTCAGACTGTCTCTAGAGGGCAGACTGAGGTCGTTCGTAGAAGACTGTAGAAGAATGACTATTCATTTTTTTTATCCAAAATGCTGACTGTCAGTGTGGCAGAAATTTCACTACTGATAAGTGCTTCATTCAAAGTAGCGCAGAGGCTTTTGTGTGAGTATCACAAAGCAACAAATATCACTGCTAGTATCGCGTGGTCTCTGTCAAACTCCCACGCCTGAGGCTAAATGATGTCAACCTAATTCATGTCATTTGCATGAATCAACTGACAGTAAGCCTGGTTGGAGCTGGGAACTGGGCCTGCTGATTATCTGGTAGTGCTAGAGAGTCTCTTGTTTATCTGCCTCAGACTTGTTTTATCAGGAGCGGCTCAAGGACAGGCAGTAGGACTAGCTGCTTGCTTGCTTCCCTGTTCAAACATGTGTTTGTGTTTGGGTTTCCAGCCTCCCACCCACACCACAGTTTGAGAAAGATCAGTGTGTGTGACAAGGACAGCAACGCCCTCTCCTTAGAGATCATCTCTTCTCAGATACCACCCCCCTCTCTGCTGCTCCGCCCTCTCTACCAGGCAGTTTCATAGAGAGCCAGAGCAGGACAACCACTCTTCATAGTCATAAAGACACACAAGCCAATACAGATATATACACATGAGTATGAATAGGTCATGTCTTATCAATGAAGTGTGCAGGGGTGAGGAGAATAAAAGAAAAGAAGATCCCTGCAGGTTCTCCTCACAGTGAACATTATAACCCATTATCATGATGCCTATTGAGCAAGCTCTACAGGCTGGGACTAACCTAGTGCTAAGGTCTGAATTAAAAGCAATGGTCCACATGATTGCTCCCATTCAGGGTCTGAAATTAACCTTTTTCCTCACCTGCCACTGTGGCAGGTCACTGAACATTTCTACCTGCCACTCAATTTTTGTCTGACACTTCTGAAATCTAGGTAGAACGTTTTAAAATTGTAACCACTGAGTCAGTGGTACCAGACCGTAGAATTATGGAATATATCATGTAACATTAATCCATGACTATATTTAATTTAGGCTTTAGAGTTGCTTTTTAAAAATATTATTTCTTAATATAAGGAAAAACCTATTTGCCATGGTGGCAATTTTTACCTGCCACAGCCAACATTTCCCCTGTATTTGGCAGGTGGCAGGTGCTAATATCATTCCCTGCTCCCACTTCATGAACATTATGCTATTTTCCCCCCCATAACAGATCATATAGTCTCTACTTTGTAATAAGCGTCCACCCTGTGCAATATAATTTTCCCACTTGTGCAATTTTGTTAATAGTTTGTTTATTGTCAATACTGTATATACTGCCTTCTATTTAAATGGTTCATATTTTGTTTCACTTTGTTTAGCTCTTTTTTTTTTTACTGTGTTAGCTGATGCATCTTGTTTTTTGCACTTTCCCCTTTCCTGCTGTACACTGCACATTTCCCCACTGTGGGACTAATAAAGGAATATCTTATCTTAAACTAAAGACAAACTATGACCTTGCCAATCAGTTCTTGTGGGTGAACTGTTGTTGGTCACCAATAAAACATAAAGCCACAAAAAGAGGATGTATGTCATTTAACTTCTTCCCTTTTATTAAAGAGATTGCAAAATAAGAGATGAGTGGGATTACAGCAGTGATGCTCATCAAGATAGTGCACACTCTCCTTCACTGTCAGTAGCTATAGCCTATATCAGGTGTCATCACCACCTCTGAGCGCAGACTGAGGAAGCATATGGCGGGCGTGACGCCTCCACTGAAACCGCAGAGAAGAGAGAGGTGGAGGTCTCTCTCTATTATAAAGATACACACTCACACCAGACAATGGGACGGGCTGAAACCCACAATAAGGTCAACTAATGACTGTTCTTTAGGTTACTCACAGTGCTAGTACTTAAGCTAGTACTCCTAAACACACTTCACTATGAGTTCAAGCTACACTATGATGTTATTATGTTATATAATACCTATCTCTACTGATGCTGTTTTCAACAACAGTGTCCGTCTGAAACGTGCTAAAGGACTGGACTTGGTTAGTGTCGTTTAAAGAGAGTTATAGAAACCCACCTTCCGGGAACCTTTGCGCTTCTCCTCCAGAAATTGATCCTGTTCTCGGTGGCCATCCTCGGATCAACACAACACCTCCTTCACACCCAGACCGGCTCCTCACACGACCAGACCATAGGGGAACAACTCAGCCCGGCTCGGCTCCGTCTAGCTCCTTCTCTTCATGAGTTGAACCCGCAGGTAGACGGATGATGTTCAGGTGATATTCAGCTTTCAATATGCGATGATGTCTGAAACTGAGCTCTGGAAGCAGCCATCTTGGAGCACACGGAGCCGGCGCCTGTGATTGGCTGGTGAGCGGAGCAGGTGCAGCGACAGTAGCCAATAGGAGGAGGAGGTGGGAGTGACGCGTCAGGGATGTTCGCTTATACAAAGTCATGAGGAGATGTTGAAACCTCATGCTGGTGGGGAGAAGTTTGTTGTTGTTCTGAAGTAGCCCACCATTCAAATGCAGAGCAGTTTTGATGGGACATGTTGACACCTGACGATACCAGTGAGGTGGAGAAACTCCTACAGCTGGAGAACAATGGGGTTGAAACTAGCTAACCCAGCAGGTAAACTGGGCTAGCAACCTTGGACCTTCTGAGAGGCAGATGTTACATCAAACTCTGTGACCCAGGAGACATGGGTATATGCTTCTGCTCTGGAAAGTTTGAGCATTTTCCCTCTTTTTCTATACAAATGTTAGCTGCATATATATATATGAATATATGATATATGGTACACTGTTTACTATTGGCAGAGCATTTTGGCAAATTTTTCTTGGGCGCTACCCACATAATAAGCTGTGCTGCTCATCCCACAAATGCACGATCCTTACAAGTTGGACATCATTGTGAAGGTAAATAAACAGGCTTTCCAACGATGTAAAATACAATGCCAATTAGCATTGTAACAACAGAGACATAATCCACCAAACACAAGTTTCCGAACTTTTTTTCCCCAGTTTATATAGTAACCCAGTGCAGTACTGCCTGGCCATGTTCTTTAAGCTCTTTAGTATCTCTTCTACAGCTATTACCAGCTATACACAAATCAAAATACTTCCTCTACATTTTGGCCCTTCACTTAAATGATGCAAAGTACTACCCTTTTTTCCCCCAGATGATGCATTTAGGTCCTCTATCCACACGAGGGCAGACATTTTCTTCTACAATGAGAGCTCATATATACAGTATATATATATAGGGTTACAAATTTAGACAGCTGTTAACCAAACATTTTGACTCCATAATAATCAACACTTAAACCCAGATAAAACAGACATTCTTTTAATAGGACCAGACAATTTTGCACCACAGCAGTTCATCAGTTTATTGGCCCACTTCAATCCAATATCGGTCCTACAGCTAAGAATCTTAGTATCATCTTTTACTGGTATATGTCTTTTGACCATCATGTCACTAAACTCGCTCTGAAACATTCTAAAAATGAAATGCATCTTGTCTTCCACAGATCTTGAACTATTAATTCACACTTTCCTATTCTCCCGTCTAGACTATTGTAATTCCCTCTACACATAATCATATCAGGTCACAAACTGTAAAGAACAAACATTTGACCAAATGGATACAATAGTCTATTTGATGATCCTCATAGAATCTGACAGATCATGGATTTCATTGTAAGTAAGTAAGTAAAGTTTTATATATACAGCACCTTTTAAAACACACCCTTACAAAGTGCTTCACACAACAAATAAAACATCGAACAACGATAAAGACAGAATAATTACAATATGAAAAGAGAGAAACAACGAGAGACAGACCAGACTGAAACAGACAAATACACATATGTGGATGAGGCCTATAAAAAGGTTTGCCTAAAAAGAAAATTGTCTTATCCTATTAAAAGAGTGTCTGTTTTATCTGGGTTTAAATGGAGAAAGTTGAGAGACATCCCGTCTTTGGTTGCAGCTAAGCAGTCATGGAGGGAGGATGACTTGTAACGCCTAACCTGTAGCCTAGTTTTGTCTAGCTGACCTCTGACCTTATTGGAGGGTGCAAATGGGGAAAAAAACACTTTCCTATGGAGTGAAAAAAAATCCCAATCATGTATTCTCCATTCTCAATCCAGACGTTCACCATGGATAATCACTTACATAAAGTATATATATATATATATATAGTAACCCAGTGCAGTACTGCCTGGCCATGTTCTGTAAGCTCTTTAGTAGCTCTTCTACAGCTATTACCAGCTATACACAAATCAAAATACTTCCTCTACATTTTGGCCCTTCACTTAAATGATGCAAAGTACTTCCCTTTTTCTTTTTCCCCCAGATGATGCATTTAGGTCCTCTGTCCACACGAGGGCAGACATTTTCTTCTACAATGAGAGAGCTTTGATCAAAATGAAACAGGTTGAACCACCTCCTGTTTACTGTAAATGTTTGCAAAAGTGAGTTCAACAACAGACGGCTGACAGCACAGTCTGCGTCACAGCCGTGTTTTGCCTGAATGATGTGTAGCCAGTGAAATAAAATCAACTGACTCGTCATCATTTGTTGATGAACAAAGTCATTTTATTTTCAACATTGTTTATTAGATTCAAGGACCCCACAGTGACTTACACAGACCATTTTGAAGTCCCTTTGCCCCATTCAAATGCAGGCAAATGGAGGTTTTGGAGACATGACAGAGTTTCGTTTTACATGCCAACGTGTATTTGAATTGCAGGTGCTCTCCTGTGTCTGTTTGTTTAGGGAAACCACCGTAGTTCCCCACCTGTCTTCACCTCCTCCAGCGTCCAACGAACTTCAACTGACAAATTCCAGGTGAGAGTTTATAGTTGGGTTACTTGCTGTAGGCCTACTGCTGTTTTATTTTTACAGGCTGGGAACAAATGTATGTTGTGGATCTCATGCCATTACGAGTGGAGAATAGCTCCATTCACACATTTTCTGGGATTATCCATTTGTAATGACTTTTTTTTTTGAGAGAGAGAGAGAGAGATTTTGAACCTTGCCTCATGCGCGTCTTGTGACTTTTCGCCACTGCGTTGCTTTTGGTGTGGCCAGCTCCCTGAAGAAAACAGTGATGTGAAAGTAGTAGGCTGAGAGGAGACACACTAATAGAGTCACAAGGCGGGACAATGGGGAACTGTGTGTGGGACTACTGGAGTTGCCTGGGGCACAACAGTATGCTACATTTACTTTGAACTTTTTCCTGACAGACCACTATGACTGCTTATTTAATTTCTTTTAAATGGGAGACACTTTTCTGCTGTAAATGTGACTTTTTCACTTTAAACCCTAAAAAGATAATAATGCATTAATTAATGCTAATGCTCTTCCTGTAGAATACACTGAAGACAACTGTTCAAAATAAATGTATAATGTATGTTCTCGTGGCACATGCTCAGTGGAGTTTGAGCCCCCCAGCTATAGTTTGGTGTGTGTGACCCCCTTGTTTTGCTCACCCTCTCACCCCCTGAAAGGATAGCATTGTGACTTTTCCTTTTCCTGAATGCTCAAGTGTCAACAAAACCTTTCCGACAGCATTCTTTAAGAAAAGAGGAACTTTTTTATTCCTGTCCTGCGGGTGTTCAGCTCTGCAGTTATTTGCAAGTTCAGAGAACTTTATGAGGAGGTATAGCTAAAAGTTTTCAAAGAAAAGTTGCACAGAACATTTTGTTTTTAAAGTCAGATTCTAACTTTTAAGTGGACGTTTATTCAAAGCTTTTGTCAGAAGAGGTAAGTGTTTTTTTCCCTTCATGTCACTTACTGTATATAAACTTTACACGTGAGTCAGTTTAAGTCCCCTTTAGAATATAATATATAATATAATGACACACTATAATGGAATTATAAGCAGATACAAGGACGTTTCTGGAGTGTGTATCAATGTACAGGATTTGTCAAGAATTGTAACTTCTGTGAAGACATTTTATAGTTCAGCTGTATTTTACTGTATTGCCATTCATTATCTGTTCATACAGCAGCCTCTACTTTTCTATTCCCTCAGTAGGAGTTGTAATTGTGGACAAATGCATTAATAAACACTTAAATCTGCTTACAAATCCATTATAGTGAGTTATAAACTGTTAATTAGATGTTTGTTTGCTGCTTATAAATGCTAGGCGGACTTAAAGTGAAGTGTTGAAGATAATTCTTTCTAAGTCACGTACGGTTTTACACTTTTTGGATTAAAAGTTTGTTCTACTACTTTCTATAATGACACAACTAGTGAAATGTAATTTAATTTGTCAAGAAGATGGCTACACTGTGGCGGATGGTAGAAGAAACCCTGATTTTTTTTTATTTCCTCTTCAGGCACATGGTGATGTATAGCCGAATTCTTCATCTCAAGGTCAATGGGTCATCAATAGCTGTGCTCCCACGCTCTGACCGTGACCAGGCCATGAAGGATGGTGAATTCTCTGAGAAAGGTAGGACAGATGTCTAACTGTGAGGAAATCTGTGTTTGTGTGTGTTTTTGAGAGGTTGTGTGTTTACTCTTCTCTCCTCTTACCACTTG
The DNA here is from genome assembly GCF_043250625.1 of Sebastes fasciatus. NCBI lineage: Eukaryota > Metazoa > Chordata > Actinopteri > Perciformes > Sebastidae > Sebastes > Sebastes fasciatus. The sequence continues at coordinate 9,286,036 of NC_133802.1, forward strand.
ACCTTCATACAACGCCATATTACTGTAGAACCACAATGTACAGATCAGTCTATAATGATTCCCATGCTTCGTCTGGCTCTTTTATATTTCCCCACTAAATAGTTGTAAGGTGTAATGAGCTTTCTGGTGACAGAAAACTGCCTGTAAAAGCCGTTTCTCACCAGTGCCATGTGAAAATGCGGTGCGGGATTGCGGAAAATTTGCATGCGGATTTTCTGCATTGACAACTGTGCACACCGAATTATCCATGTTGCTGTGTTCCATATTCCTCAATGAGGTCCAATGAGTTTCCTCCTAAATAGTGCCAGTGTCCACTCCACACAATCACAACCTGTCCAGACAGAGAGTGTCTAAGGGGCTAATGTTAGCAACACTATACATAAACTAATCGGACCCCAAGTGTGATGCTAAACACTAACGTTAGCTGTTGTGGCTAGCCCTGTTCCGTGACCAACATATAACATTTGCAAGTGCATATCAGCTACATCACCATCTTCATCGTATCCCAGCTGCTGGGCGATCTCAAGCCACATATTATAGTTTGGTTGTTGAGGTAGTAGTGTTTGTCCAACATTATTTGGTGTGGAGAAGGGGACGACCCGTTGTTATTCCGAAACACCAAAAGTGCAACAAACAAATGCCAGCTAATTATTATGCAGAATGACGGCTATTAGTTGGAAAAAAAAAAAAAAAAAGCGTCTGCTAAATGAAATAGTAGAATTGTAGAATTGTATTCCCATATAGATATTTTCAAATTCTTTTTTTTATTTGTAGATCATGAAACCAAGGTAATAATAGTTTTGATTTGATTTTAGTTTTGACTTTTCAATTTCATTTTAGTTTAGTTTTAGTTTATTTGTTATTTTCAGAAAGGTGACTTTTCTTTATATATTTAGTTTTGGTTTGTTTTTGGCGCCATCTCCTGGAAGGTCATTCAGTTTCTGTGGTTCAATGTCATGAGAGTTGACAGAAAGGTAGTGATATACAGTATTATAGCTAAAAAACTAAAACTGAAATGAATTTACGCTCATATTTATTACATTTGTATTAATTTTTTACCCAGACAATATTGTATCACTTTAGTTTTCCTTAAATGTTAAATAGTTTTTATTTAGTTTCAGTTTACTAAAACCATTTTTCACTGCTTATTTTCGTTTTAGTTTCAGGTTTAGTTTACTATTATATAAACCCTGCATGAAAACACATCACAACTTTTGACACAGATTTCTCTCCGTACTGCTGCACCGACTCACTGCCCAGGTGTTGCTGCAAGCTCACACATGGCCGATTTTACACCCCAGTGCCCGCCTATGGCACATTAATCCTCAGATAGCACGTTGTAACGCGGTGTATCACTCTGTGAAGGGGAAGGCTGACCCACGCTCTCCTTCAGCACCAGGTGGTACTCGGTGTCCTCGGTGTCAATGTGATGAAAAAACAAAAGATGTTGCCTCTGTAGCATATATCAAGTAATTCATTAACTATATACCCGGCAATGGTATAAATATTTTTTTTTAGTAGAAATGAGTCGATATGGATTCTGCTTTTGCTTCATCAAGTATAGTATATTTTATTATGATGTTTTCATAGATGAAGTCTAGAGGAGAGAGGCTGTTGGCAGTGGCAGGAGAATGTCTGTGAAGGAATGCAGCGAGGTGTGTATGAAAGGAAAAATCAAGCGTTTATGTGTATTTATTTTATCCATGCAGTAGATTTGCATTAATCTACATATATTTTGTGTATTTGTGCTATACTGAAAGAGAGAAGAAGAAGAAGAAGAAGAGAGGATATAGTAGTATGTGTTTTGTAGTGTGCACTTATCGTAAAACAGCCCCTTGGACAAAGTGTGGCAGTGTTTACTGCTGCTGTGCTTTTAGCAAATATCCATCTTTACCTCAGTGTCGTTATCACCCTACTTATTATGGATTCACAAACGACACACACACACACACACACACACACACACACACACACTCACAGGAAACCGCCCCCTATAGTCCTTCCAATTGACACACTCGGTTTAGCTTTGCGAGAGATTGTGTGTTATGTGCATCTGTGAGTGTACGTGTGCCTCTGTGTGTGTTAGCGTGTGTGACGATGTGTGTGTGTGTGTGTGTGTGTGTGTGCCCAATAGACTGAGTTATGAGCGTGAATGGAGTGAATGGTATTTGACCATGTGCATTGTGTTTTATGAGATGAGCAGGCTTTAATGACTCTGTCACCAGTAAATGGGCTCTGATTTGTAGCACAGCTGTCGCTCCTTACTCTGATCAACTCGGGCCTTCTGGAGACACACACACACACACACACACACACACACACACACACACACACGCACACACACACACACAGAGCATACACCTCACCTAAACATCCGTTTTAAACCGTATATGCTCACAGTGCAGTTCATGTAGATTGGGATTCTGGCACAAACAGTCTCATTAACATGTGTTGTCGATACAGAAAGTAATTGCAATCTGAAGTCTAATCAGAGAGAAATTACAGCTGTTCAGATGCAGGCAGCAGTCAGACATTAGATCTCATATCCAATCAATGCAGCTATTCCTCAGAGGTACCACTGATCTATAATGTGGAATTGGTAGTGCGGCTTTGATCCCATTTTAGTGGATACAGTGCAGGTGGAGTCATGTTATTCATTAACACACTGTGTGCAGATGTAGGGGTGGTGTTGTGAGTTCCTCTTCAACCGTTGGGGTGTGGGAGTGGGGTGCAAATGCAAAGACTATTTGACTACAGGGATCAATAACATATCACAACAGTGAGGCATTGCAATCTTGGTAATTTCATTTCTTGGTAAGGGGTCTGGTGACGGTGGTGATGTGTATGATAACATGGGGAATATCTTCAGCTACAGCCTGGTACAATGTTACCAGTTTACATGCAATAATGATGCATGGGTATTTTGTTTTCTGGTTGTTTTGCATGTGTTCCGTCTTTGGTGATGGACCTTGTTTTCTGTCTGATGTGATCGGGCTAGCCAGTTGGCTTTAAATAACTTTTAAACTGTGTTAGCTTCCCAATTTTTTACTTTGTACTACTACTATTATTCTAGGCCCTGCTTTACTGTAAACAGTTTCACCTTTATTTCTCTATTTATTTTGTTAGCCTACTTGACTTACGACCTTTGGGTTTTCTCTGTCTTCAAGAGATAGTTTGCAAAGCAATGTACTCCTGTGGACAGGGGGCATCA
>NC_133802.1:9294246-9344246 GCF_043250625.1 Sebastes fasciatus
ATGTGTGTACCAAATCCATCACAATCCATCCAATAGTTCTCGAGACGTTTCACTCAAAGCCACAAATGTCAACCTCATGGTGGCACTAGAGGAGAAGTTAGTAGGATTCATTCTGTGGGAACCATTAATGTCTGGACAGAAGTCTGCAAATCCATATTGTAGATGTTGATATACTTCACTTCATAAGTAAAAACTTTGAATTTATGGTGATGCTAGAGGTGAGTTACTGTCTGCAATGATTTGAATTTAAACACAAGTAATTTACTGGCTCTGGTGTTTTTTGCACTGAAATAAGGGTAATCATTTTTATTGGGGGATTTTTTGTTTTACCTTCATTAGATAGTTTACAGTGCAGAGAGTTTGGGTGGAATTAATTTCCTCTAAAAAGAACAGTACAAACTTATTTTTCTAACGTGCCAGCCATAAAGAGCCTGCCCTGCTGACCACGCTGAGGCCCTTAGCTTTTTAAGGCACAGTCAGCAAAACACTGAAACGTTTCTTCAAGAAACAAACATAAATCACTGAAGCATAATGAGAGCACTCACAAGTCATTTAAATGCAGTTTTTCAGTTGCCTTTCAAAGATGAGAGATAGTGGGTGTTTTTGTATGAGCACAGTCTTCTCTGTTTCTGTGGAAAAGTATTGTTTTCGAACTTTCACAAAGTCTCACTGAGTCTAAAGACTTGAGACAAAATTTGTTTATCTCCTCATTATGGATGTGAAGCGCATCTCCCACCAGCACACAGTGTTTTAACAGCCGCTTTGTATGAGCTCAGGTGTCACACAAAGTTGTCTTGTTTTGCAACAGAGCGCCGCTTGTAACAAACTCCAAACTTTTCAACCAAGTTAGAGAATAGGCACTTTGATACTTGAATCTTTAGTTTGCTGCCTTCCTTTCTCAGACCAGGTGGGCGCCATTGAGAGGGAAATCTCCTCTTGGAGGGTGTAAGTTTGGGGTTGTAACTCATGAACGGGATGACTTTGAAAACACGCAAGCTGCAGAGTGAGTGAGTTTCGCAGACACTGAGCTCCTTTTGCGGTTGCGTTCTTCAGTCCTCATGAATAATTCGGCAGCGCCGCTTGTCACTGTCGTTGTTGTTGTTGTTGTTGTCGGCTGTGGTGTCACTCCTGTCTGAGAGAGACGGAGGAGACAGAGGACTCTTTACACTTCAGTCTCCTCTGCACTTCCTCTTTCATTCACAGGGAGAGGAAGCAGCGGGGCTGTGTGCTGTGTGTGTGTTTGTATGAGAGAGAGACAGAGAGAGAGGGGAGGGAGAGAGATGGGGAGGAATCATGTCTGCGTGTCTGGCATAATGGCCTGTTTGTGCCCCAGTAATGGTTTGAAGGAAGGAGGAGAGGGAGGAGAGGGAGGAGAAGGAGGCGAAGAAGGAGCAACAGAGGTCCTAAGTGAACAAAAAACTTATTTTTCTATCTACATGTGTGGATTTTTCACCAATTTTAAAGGAATAATTTGACACTTTTGGAAATACATCACTTTCTTGTTGAGAGTTGGATGAGAAGATTGATACCACACTGATACAGTGAATATGAAGCATTCGAGCCAGCAGCCAGAAACGTGGTAACAGCTAGCGGATCAGTCCACATATTCTTGCATTATCTGACTGACTGAGAAGAGACATGATAACACTGTCGTCAGCAAATCTTACAAGATGGTAATTTTTTATATTTACTGCAACAGTCATCTGTATATAACACAAAAAATGAAAGGAGAAACGGCAGAACCTTGTGGTGAGCGCAAGCGGCAACCTCCGGTGCTGAGAAATGAAGCCAATGCTGAAGTGCCAGAAACTGCAGTTCTATGAATGGCCACTTGAGGCTGGCTCCAAAAGCAAGTCAATCTAAATTACATAGACCCCCATGTAAGCCGACAATCCACCTCTTTGCTCATTATTGGATTAGATGGGAATTAGGCTGTGTCGTTAATGCCAATATGACGACGACCGGTGCCACCCACAACCGCTCTTCAGAAACCTTTGAGTGATGTCACAGAGACTATACGTCCATATTTTATTCAGTCTATACGGGTGAGCTGGCTGAAAAGTGATTCAGATGCTAACTGACTAAATTCTGTTGGTGAGAACTATGATCTGTTTTTTGAAATGAGGATCTAAATGGAAACAAGAAGTAAGCTCTTCTATATCACCAAGGAATTATAGGGAGCCTGGTGCAAAATAGACACCCTCTTTATGCCACTGTAACATTGCGAGTTAAGCTGCCTATCATTGTCAATGCACACACATTGAAAGAGAGTAATGAGCAAGTTCAGTGCAGAGGATGTTAAGGGAAAGATGCCAAAGAAGGCTGTACACACATTTATGAGGCTTTTTTTTTTAGCAAATTGTAAACGGTATCTAATATGTAATAAATGGTTTATAACACACTATAATGCAGTTTCAAGAAGACATAAGAGCATTTTTATTAATTCATTTTATTATTAATTTTTAACTTTTCCTATGAAACAACCATAACTGGTGTATTAATAGTTAATGAATGATGAATACACACATGAACACATTTTTGTAGTGTGTTATAAAACGAAATGAAGATTTACGGCACAAAGGAAGCACGTCAACCTTTACCAAAACAAGAAGAGGATATAGGCAGCTATCCCTTAGGGGTGTGAAGCTTTCTTTATGTCACGATTCAATTCGATTTTGATTCTTGGGGTCACAATTCGATCCAAAATTGATTCTCGAGCGAAACACCGTTGGTATTTCTGTATGTGTTGACTGGTGTGTCACTAACACACTCAGGACTACAGTAACAAAACAAAGCGGTGCCTAATGCTGCATTTCCACTGCTCTTTTTTTGGTTCTCCATTAGGAGAAGTTCTGGATAGTAGAGCTGGTGCGTGGTACTTTATTTTTGGTACCACCTTGGTCGAGGTTCCAAGCGAGCTGAGCCGATACTAGAAAGTGGAGTTAAATCACTGCAAACCACTCATTGGTCAGAGAGAATCGGACATCAGCTGTTCTAGCAGCGGAGCATCGTAAAATACACTTCATTCAAACTCGACAGAAACAAAATAAAACTCACTAAAGCCAACAATCACCAACTCAGTCGGCCTTAAATCCCCTCTGATGCGCATCTTTGTTTGAGGGAACTAATAATTAACCAGTTACCAGTTAACATTAATAATAATGTTAACTGGTAACTGGACGCAACTGCCATTAATGCTAAGATGCTAACGTAGCTCCTCAGGGATTGTAGCTGTTATTGGTTGGAATTGTAATTTTATGGGTTATTGTTGTTCGTACGATTAGGCTACGACAGCTAATGTGTGCTAATGTCAGTTGTCACTTGTTGCCACAGTGAATATTCTCTTATTCTGCAGCCTGATGGAGACACCAGAGTCAAACTCGGTCATTCATCCGGTTCCACCACACTAACTGGGAACTTAATCACTGATGACAGAGATAGTACATGATACCAACATCGTTATACTATTGGTTCATAAGCCTTGTTAGAAGTGGGAACCGAACGTCAGATATCTTCCACAACGATAAACAAAACATTACTATTGGATTTTTTTTAAATGTAATTCACAATCAGAATATTTTTTTTTAGGAAAAGCCATACTTTTATTCAGCACCTTTCTCTGGTGCCAAAAAAGCTCTGTGGATGTTTTTTTTTAATTATTCGTCTACATAGAAATTTTAATCAATATGACCTTTAACATACAGATGTTTTGAGGAAATAATGTTTACCATGTTCCAGGGCTGCTTATGTTAATTTATGTTATTAAATGACACTCCTACATTTTTTGGGGAATTTGATTAACAGATGTTATATGGGTTTGAAATGATTTTGACTTTCTGTCTATCTAGACCAGTTGAATACAGCATGTGTTATTGTTGGTGCAGGAAGGAAAAATAGGACTTTAAATAATTTCTATAGATTAGTCTTTGAACAATGTAAACGTAACAAATCCTACAAAGTACTTTTGGAATAATTTTTTGTGACTTTACATGCATCCTTAGGATATTATTATAATTATATTACTGCTCTTTCTGCCTGCGGCTGATTGTTTATTGATAGCCATCATGCTGCTGCAGGTGCTGATGTTCTATCTCTATCGGGGTCTGTTCGGGTCGACCACATTTTGAATCGGGCCTGACTGTGCAATTCGGATCGGGTCTCTTTTAAAAAATGTATGCGCGTCATGTTCGGGTAGGGTTTCCACCTGTCTGTTTTGGGTCGGCTCCAACATTTTGGAACCGTGAAGTACAGAAAAACAAAATCTGAATACTTTATTTTTGCTTTTTGATACATTTTGCTTTGCCATTATGGGTTATATTCTGTAGAATGAATTGCCCAAGAAAATAAATCTAATCCAAATATAACACAATAAAAAAATGTCTGTTTCCAAAGCTGCTGTAAGTATGGTAATACATATGTTACAGTGTAGTGAATATGGGTTGTCTCATCATTCAGTGCAGTATAATGTGGCTGCAGTCAGGGGGAACCCCATAATATAATACCCCCCCAACACACACACACACACTCCAGTAAGTACACTTCTGAAACACAATGAAGGACAAAATGAATGAGAGGAGGGCGAAGGTGTGCATAAGTGTGTGTGTGTGTGTGTGTGTGTGTGTGTGTGTGTGTGTGTGTGTGTGTGTGTGTGTGTGTGTGTGTGTGTGTGTGTGTGTGCGTGTGTGTGTGTGTGTGTGTGTGTGTGTGTGCGTGTGCGTGTGCGTGTGCGTGTGCGTGTGCGTGTGCGTGTGCGTGTGCGTGTGCGTGTGCGGGATGGAGGGGGGGGCCTCTATTTGCATGCAAATAGCCAAACGCACCAGTCCTCCGCTGCAGGGATGACAAAGAGCATTCTGGGATTGCCTGGGCTTGTTTGTCATCCATCAGTGGAGAGGAGGAGAGGACGGTGGTCAGCATGGTCAACAGAAACAACATGGAGAGAGAGAATGGATAGAGACAGAGGAAGAAGAGAGGGAGAGAGAGAGAGAGAGAGTTGGCAAATGGATTCTTCCATCTTCAACAACAAAACACAGATCAAGGACAAAGGATAGACAGTGAGCTCACTCTCACTTCCTGGCCTCTCTCTCTCTCCATCACTAGCTCACCCACTCCACGTCTTCCCACCATCCCCGTCTCTATCTTCCCCATCTTTCTGTGTACTTTGCCTTCCATCATATGCTATTTCCCATAACTCTGTTTTACACCCCCTCCTTCTCCCCTTTTCTCTTTCTGTCTCTTCTTCGATTTCCCTGGTGGACTCTTACAGTAAACTGCCTGCGTAATTTAAATGCGATGCCTTCCTTTTCAAATGGATGGCGTGCAGGACATGAGGAGGGAGAGGAGAGGAAAGAGGGGAAAGGGGAGGGGAAGCAATGAATCCCATTATCACATATATCGGAAAGGCTTAGAGCACGGGCTTTATGCACAGAGGCCTCAATAAGCCAAATAAACCAACAGGGATCACGTTGTCTACAGAATCTACAGAAACATTTGGGAGATCTTATTTGTTTGTTTTTTAAAGTTTCTGTTTGTTCGTTCTTTTGTGTTGCATACATTTGTTTACATGTTAATTTGTGCAAGATCTGTTGCACTGTGTTTGTATGTGTTCATCCAGGCCTGTGGCTCTCATAGCGACAATAATGCTTTACCTTTGCCTTCATACACACATCCACTTCTACATGCACACACACACTCGTGAACTAGAGGTGTTTTGTAAATATACGAATAAATCTTTAACGCTGAATCTTCCAACTGAACCGACTACGCCGAGTCACCATTGTTACGGAACAAATCGGCAGCTTTTAGCAGTTGCATTGCATTTGAACGATGATGCGTTCACTTACTGTGGTGCATACCGAACTGCTTTTGAATGGTGATGCGTTCATTTCCTGTTTGTACATACTAAACTTCAGTTTGGACAATGATGCGTTCACTTACACTGTGTCTACACAGGAGGCGCGAGCAGCAGCAGCTTCAGTGCTCCATCTGTGTCTACACAGGATGCGTTCAGGCACAGTACTGAGTTGTAGGTCACCTGTGTTTTAGCAGCACTTAGAGCCCAATACACAATCACTGTATAGTTACATGTATAAAATGGAAGAAAATAGACTTAAAAACCAAAATTATTTGCCTCAGGCTGCGTTCACGAGCGGGAAATGAGAGCTGTTATGCGGCCTGTGTGGACGGCTAGATTGATTAAAATAAAAGCGTATTTGTTCCATGAGACGGAGGACTGAAAAACGTGGCTGAAACACCTCCTGTGTCGACACGCTGTCTCTGTTGTGCATACTGAAGTGCTTTTGAGTGGTGATAGAGTCGCTTAGGCTAGAAAGTAATTGAACGAACTTCATAGTCTTTGACTACGAATCTTTAAACTGAGCTGAACAAAATGACACTCAAAGTGAAATGTCACAGCGGTATGAACGGTAATGCGTTCACTGACTGCTGTACATACTGAAGTGCACTTGAACGATGAAGCGATTGCTTAGCTTAGGAAAACGTTAATGAACTACAGTACATAGTCTGTGACTATGAATCTTTGAAACTAAATGAACAGAACGATTCATAATTTAAACCTTAATGTGAACAGAAGTAAATGTGTTTGCATAAGTTTGTGTGACACCCCTTTCACACCGAGGGCTTAACCAGAGTTGAACCAGTGTTGATTGTGTGTCTGAAAGGGTTAACCCGCGTTGACTGACTCTCCCAGGTCGAGAGGTGGGTCGGACCAGGGTCGATTTTAATGTGAACGGCACGCACCAGGGTCGCTAACAACCGGGGCGGGACAAATCTATTTGGTTGCAAATGGAGACGCACAGTCGTGACGCAACTGTCACAAGTAGCTCAAATAAACGGTGGGACGGCAGCAGCAATGATTTCACATAGATTGGAGGTGAACGACGGACGAGAACAACGCGGATATGTGGCTAGACTTTGAGGTGCGGGAGCTCCTGGCCGTCCGTGGTACCTTCGGTACTGTAGGCATCGACCTGGTTACCGAAGTATCGGTTCTCGTGATATCCCAAGGAACCACACAGAGTGACAATAAAAAATGTCCATAAAAACATACAATAACTAACTAGAACAGGTCTTAAGGACACAAGATGGGATACCGTCTGAGCTGGCAGCATTGCGGGCTTTGACAGAGTTAAAAACCTTACTCACGTCAGTCTCAGTCACTTGATGCGGTGCCTCGTTGATTGAGCGCTCAACGAGGTTCCATGTATTGCCTGGTGGACCCGAGCCGCTGTCAAAGCGGGTATAGAACCTGTTCGGGTCAACCGACAGTGATGCGGTGGTGTTGGTAAAACCGCCTGGTTTAGGTTTGTAATCCGTTATCGCTTGTAATCCCTGCCACATGCGCCTGGAGTCCTCGCCGTCGTAATGCTGTTCAACTTTATCCTGGTATTGTAATTTAGCTGACTTGATGGCTTTCATGATATGTTGTAATCGATAGATACTGTAAATCTGTACGTTTCTGCATACATTACAGCTCCACATAACATATAACCTCCCCTCTCTCTCTGTAATCCTCCAGACATGTAAACCCCTCCCCCCCGCAGAACCCACACCCATTTCCAGCACCTGAGCTAATTGGTATGCATTGCTCCCGGGTCGTGACCCATGAGGTTGTATCTCAATTGTCCTGACCAGGGATTAACCCGGGTTGACTGGCTTGGTTTGAATTGACAAAAGAAGTGTTGAACATGGGTCAGATAACCCTGGTCCGACCCTGGTCATTGATGTGAAACAGGTATAACAGTTATTGTACCTGCTTATGTTTGAAGAGTCAAGTCTTGCTATCACCAGTACCAGCATGATTTACTATTTCTCTTCCTGGCTTTAAAGACATTATTAATGGGTTTCTGTGTGTGTGTGTGTGTGTGTGTGAGACCCCTCTCCCATTATTGATCTGGATTTCCTATCTTGTCTCTTTGCGTCTGCTTTCTCTTTGACGTAAATGATGCCAGTCAATAGCACGCATCTAGCAAATGAAGAGGACTTTGCCATTTACTGTAAATAACTGGATTTTTTCTCTCTCTGTAGTGCATTAGCTGCTGTTGCATCAATCTTTTGTTGTTTTGATCATTTCACTCTAGTTTTCCCCCCTCTGTTATCACTGCATTATATTACTGCAGGATAAATCATTTTCTACTCAAAATATCATTTTCTCCCTTAAGGACTAATTAGCCTCGTTGCAACTGCAGGGCCAAACAGACATAGTCAGGGTTTACTCATTATTTATGCCACTAACTACAAGTTAGTGGCATAAACAAAGGAGATGGTTTGTCAGTTGGACAGTGGTTTCAAATGAGCAAACTCTTGTTCTGTACTAGTGTAGGTGTAAACACAATCGACAACAGCTTGAACCTGCAAGGAGAAAAACATCCGCCAAGATGCTTTCAAGGCTAGACATTAAAGGCCTTAGCTACTTGTAGACATAAATCCTGATGTAGTAGCTGATTGTCAATTTTCCACACACAAACAGGTGGATGCTGACAGAGTGGTTAATCCCGCTCTCTTTTCAGACATAGAATATGTAACTTTCCTTGCTTTCATTTATGTGATACAATTATTGTGGTAGGTGTCTGTCACGTAAATGTTCAATGTTGTGGCTTTATTCACATATGACAGGAAAAGACCCAATATTTGCGTGACACTTGAGGCCGGTATGAATGCAGAGCTGAGGTGTGTGAGCTATTCATTCAGGTTTTAGGAGCAGCGTCCCAGTCAGGATAATTCTACATATTATACAGAGACACATTCTGAATTTCTCTCCAGTGAATAAAAGATACTAGAAGATATTGGGTTTGTAAGTCCTCCCCCTAGAAAATTTGAAGGTTTTGGACTTAAAACTATGCAATCTTACATCATTTTGGACCAATAGCCTATTATTACTAATAGGAATGCACCGATACCACTTTTTTTCAGACCGAGTACAAGTACAAGTACTAACATTTGGGTACTCGCTGATACGAGTACTTCTCTGTGCCAAAAGACCCTCGTTAATAGCCAGCTGGAGGGTGTGAGCGACACACGGCAGGCTGGGGAGTCCCGCATACGAGGTGGTGTGCCGCGACCGGGGGGCTCGGTGCGAAGGTGCTTCCCGGGGCCGTGGCCAAAGTGCTCGCTGCAACCTCTCTCCCCGACGTGTGCCGCAACTGCGTCGTGCCCCCAGGGCGGGGCTCGGCTTACGTAAAAGGCGCCAGGGGTCTGCGGCGATGTCTGCAACCCATCCGACCTGTCTTGAAACACGGACCAAGGAGTCTAACGCACGTGCAGGTCAGAGGGTGCAAGCAAAACCCTGTGGCGCAATGAAAGTGAGGGTTGGCGCGCGCCGGCAGAGGTGGGAACCCGACCCAGCTTGGTTGGGCGCACCACCGGTCCGTCTCGCCCGCACCGTCGGGGAGGTGAGCGTGACCGCGTGCAATAGGACCCAAAAGATGGTGACGAAAGGTTAACGGCACGCTGCCGTAAAGTGGTATCAGTGCCGTTGTATCGGAGCCGTTTTGCGAGTACGAGTACGAGTACATGAGCACAGTATCGGACCCGATAACCGATACTGGTATCGGTATCGGTGCATACCTAATTACTATTTAAATGCTTTTTATTATTTATCACAGCCAATCGTCTGAACATTCAATTCTTCCGGAAATGTTTGCCCTGTAAAATATATTCTATAAATCAAAAGAGCAGATTCATAAACCTTTTAAATTATCTTTCATTAATTATATTTGTTCACAAATTAAAACAAAATTATGACGAACAGTTATTTTACAAAAAGGACGTGAACTTTGTATAAATAGATTACAACACCCTCATTCTCACCCCGCCTCCCCTGTGCCAGGTGTTGGCTTGTCCAGAAGCTCTCCACATTGTTTTTATGTTCACACAGCTTATGAGACGCGGCGCGAATACACTGAATCACCATTATGAATCTCCCAGAGAACTTGATATGGAGTGAGCAGAGAACAGAGTACCGGCAGCTTGTGAGAAGTTCTGGTACGCAAAAAAAAGTTCATGGTACACCAAAGAGTAAAACGCAGAAGTGCCGTTGCTGCGTGCTGATGAGTAACGGCCCACTGAAAAGTGAACTGAAAGAAGCATTTTTGGGATAATTGGCAAAGCAAAAGCAAGTGCGTCCAATTTAGCATGTGCAGTTTCAAATGAAATTTGAAGACACTGTCAAATTTTTCCCAGCAGCGTCTTCACACACAATATTGATGGATGAGGCCCATTGTTGAGCCTCCACAGCTCTAAGATCTAATATTCTAATGCCTTACTGCTCCGTAGCAGTAAACCTCTCCTCTCCTCTCCTCACATGTCATGACCGTGGAGTGATCTCTCCCTGCCCTCCAGTCATCTTTTCATTGTCTCTCCACCTTGATTGTTCCTCCATCTTTACAACCTCTGCAGTGATAGGGTTATAGCTGTACTCTTGGGGGTCTCTTCTCTTTCTCTTTCTTTTTTTTTCATTCTTTCTGTCTATCTACAGCTCAACTCTGCTGCCACTCCCCCCCCCTTTCTTCCCCACTGTCTTGTGCTGTCTGCTCCCCACCCTCCCTTCTTCTCTTCCCAGTTTTCCTTCCAGAAGGGAAGTGCCTTTCTAATTACTCTAACCCCTTTGTTGTAAACTTTAGCCGAGGCCGCTCTGAGGGGGGTCTGTTGTCCCTGGATGGAGTAGCTTTCAGGATCCGTAATGGCTTTTACCTCCATGTGTGTGTGTGTTATCTGATCAATCTGTGGCAGTGACACACACACACACACATACACGCGCACACACTACTTGGCAGAGGCTCTCTACACAAGGCAGGCATACAGGGAACATGTGGACATGGAGGGGTGGGTGGGTGTTGAATTGAATGAAGAGGAGAAAGGTGGTGGGGGGGCAGGGCTGTCAGCGCTTATCTCCCCTGCCCTGCCTCTCTTTCTCTGTCCCCCAGGGTGGGTGAGGATGATGATTGTGACGCTTGATCTATGTGTGTGTGTGTGTGTGTGTGTGTGTGTGTGTTCAGGAGTATGATATGTTGCTGTCCATGTCAAAAGTCACCTACCCCCGGGGGGTGGCTTCCTCACAGCGATCCCCCGCGTCCCTCTGGAAGTTTTGTGAGTGCGGCGGTGCGTGCGTATGTGGCATTGTTTGAAGTCGACTCTTGGTTTCTCCCTGTGTTTGAGAGATAATGACCCTCGGGCCATAAAACCACAGCAAGAAAAAAAAAAAAACACCCACAACAACAAAAAAAAAAACTTCTCATTTTTCAGGACAGGCTGTAACAAGAGCAGACCCACAGAGAGTTGTGGCTTTTGCCACTTGGCTTTATTGTGTTTTAGGGCTCTCTCAATCTCTGGGGTTTGGTCCAGAAAGACATCACTGATTCTCTAATACAATCAGCAGAACCACAGCTGCACCACCGTAAAGGCTAATTGCATCATGGAGTCAGTGATAAAGTCTGGAGTGGCCTGCTGTTCCTTTCTGGGAAGATGAGGCACTTTTTTGTGGCCTTTTAACATGTTTTCATTTTTTATCTTAAAGTTTGGTGGGAAAGCCGTTAATGGGTTTACAGTCAATATGTAGGAAAAAGATGATTTGTCTTCGGAATATACGAAGATTGTCAAATGATCTGTTTATGTCATCTGTATGTATGATCTGCGATCTGGTTAATGTTCAAATTGAGATGTTATAGAATAAACAGTATTAGAGGAATGAAAAATAGACATTAGCTTAGAGGCAAATATGTCACAAACTATCACAAACAGCCACAATGAAGGAATTGACTTGTGATTCTACAAGATTATTACAGTTTTTTTCTCAGTTGCTTAAGCCAGAGGTTCCCAGTCTTTTGTTTTTTAAACAAATCAATGTTTTCTTGCAACCCCTCTTCATTTGTCATGGAAATAAGCTGTGATTGATTCATTTGAAGCATTTTGAAGGGCCTGGAGAGGCCTTGTCATTATTATACAAGAAAGAAGCAAAAATGAAAGAAAAGTCAGAAAAAAATTTACATTATTTTCTCCAAGGAAAAACAAGGTTATCATTTGTTTCAGCAAATTTCCCCCCCAAAAAAAACATTTGTCTACGTCTAAGTGACAAAGCCCTCTAGTTTATTCTGTGAGTAGTTACGGGACACTGCTGGTCATTTCCTGTTATCTACCGACAGTCAGCGTGGGTTTCTTTTAACCGTGACCACGGTTGTTCCCTAACCTTAACCAAGAGATTATTGTTATAACCAAGCTTCCCTAACATTAACCCAAACCACAATGTTTCCCTCAACCTAACCAAACCTTAACCCTAGCTTTGTCACATCATAAAACTGATTTATTTAACCGGGTGTAGGATCAGAATATGCTTCCATGTGTTGTTCTGGAGGGCATAGACCAACAACGTAACATTTAATTTGGAGGACTTGTTGTATTTTCTGCAACAGAAATATAAATTTTTCCATCTTTCCCGTCATGATTTTGTGACCTCTCAGATTCATCTTCATCACACCCCTATGCTTTGAACCGCTGGCTTACAGTCAATTGCTTGAGAATATTTTGTGAAACACTATCACAGTTCTCATAACATTAAGCGTAATCTCCACATCAGGACTTACTACACCTAATATCTGCTACAAAAGAATGTCAGTCACTCAAAACAGTTAACTAATATGTCAATAGCAAACCGTCCCTGCCACCATATCATTGCTTGAGTCACAACACTCAAATGTCGAAAGAACAATGGTAGTGTTGGCCCTGTTTCAGACTTGGTATTAACACGCGTCCTGAGTGGTCCGAACACAAGTGGAAAGCTTTAAGTACGTCTGTTCATACCTGGTATTAGAATGTGTCTCCACATGCGTCCTGAGTGGCCACTTGTGATCCAATCTCGCATCCCCGCTCCATATGCAAATAAACACGCAGTAAACAGGTGGCTAATACAGCAGCCGTTGTGACGTAATATTACATGAATGTCAGTATTACTATCATACATATTCGTGAATTCGGGTGCGTTTTATTAACATCATAATAAAAAGTTATTGTACCAGCGCTCCCCGGAGACCTCCGCACGTGCCGTCAGCGCCGCTGCCTTTGCCAGGCAACAGCGGGGTACAGAGCTTCATAGAGCCGGGGATGAGAGAGAGCAGGGTGGCAGGCGCGTGGTTATCAGCTCTGTGCAAAGCATCGGAACAAAAACGCAGACAATATGATAATAATGCACTTCCTGTTCCTAGTCTGACAGTCTGTAGATATGTAGCCTATAGATAAGATATATATATATTTAATAAAATACAGTTGTACCGACAGAATACAGTAGAGCACAGAGGCCGTTTCCATGCAGCGAGGCAGACAAGCGCTCGCGTCTGCCACATGAGGTCACCTGAGGAGCGCAGTGAGACCCTGTGGATCCCAGCGGGACATCAGTTGAGTAGGCGGTCCTTAATGTGGCCCAGGACACATTTGCGTACACACTGCTGAAAGAATGTGGCCATATGCGGCCCAGACCACCTCTGAATGTGGTCTGAAAGATCCGATCTCAGTGCGTCCTCAATGCGTCTTGGGTGCGTTCACATCTGTACTTAGAGCTGTCCACTTGTGATCCGATGACTGAGGACGCATGTTAATACCAGGTCTGAACAGGGCCGTAGTGTTTCTGTATGTCATTTGTCACTAGTAAAGTCAAATATACTCTACAGCCAACTGAATCGTAGCCGTCAAAATTCCCTCAACAAAACATCAACAACAAAAAAATCTACATTCACAGGTTTCTCATTGTCTAATCCAATGACAATCAGTTGTGTAAAATACAGAAAAATAAAGCTGTCATAACATTGTACATGGAGACAAATGTTTCCATTCCTTGAATTTGCTATTCATGTCAGTTATGGGCTGTTGTAGAAATGTCCCTGTCTCCTCATTTGTCTATTTCATATCTGATAGTTGCCCTTAAAACCCACAACTACTGATGTTCGCACAGGCAGTCTCTTCCTCTGGTTTCACCTTTACGTCTAAACAAACAACCAAATACAGTAAACTTTCACAACTTCCACTTTATATGGGGGGGGGGGGGGGAGGGGGATGTTGTCTTGGATGTCTGTCTGGTCCATATTTAGGAACTGTGGTACCTATGTGATAATCAATTGAATCCCCTGTCGTGTAAATATGTCACATGTGTTGCACTTGTAAACTAAAAGTTGACAACATGTGCAATAAGTGAATTTAAAATAAGATTCACATGGTGTCAATTATGTTTATGGCAATTCCAGATTACCAAAATTCATGAAACCTTTATGCTGCTTGAAAGGTTATGACAATATTTTGAATTGTAGGATTTACATTTCATTTCATACATTTTCAGTTCTACATTTCATGACAGAAGCAGTGTAATCCATTTTTAGACTACATCACTGTGTTACCTGAAGATATTTGTACTTACATGTTTAAATTCTTTGCGAAAGCAAAAAGAAATGCATGTACTGTTGTGAGATACAGTCATGTCTTTCATTTGATGATTGTTCCACAGCAACTTAGGAAAACTGTAAAAAAAAAAAAAAACAGTAGTCAGTGGTGAAGAAAGATTTCAGATCTTTTACATGTAAAAGTAGCAATACCACACTGTACACAAGTAAAAGTATGTAGTAACTAGTAATATTAAACTAAACTAGTAATATTAGTAAAGTGTAAGTAAGTATCAAAAGTGAGTGTTACTGCATGATATTATTGGATTATTATTATTACTGATGCAATAATGTGTAAGCAGCACTTCACTGCTGTAGCTGGTCGAGGTGGAGCTAATGTGAACTGTACTTGATATACTGTTGGGTAGTATAAATTATAGCAATTCATCATATGTTATAAGACTGTCAGATAAATGTCGTGGAATGAAAAGTACAATATTTTCCTCTAATCTGTAGTAGAAGTATAAAGTGAAAAATAAATAAAATCAAAATGTAAAGTACCTCAAATGTGGAGGAGGAGGAGGAGGAGGAGGAGGAGGAGGAAGAAGAAGAAGAAGAGCATCCCCATTGACCCTTACGAGTGAATAGTGAGGTTGAGTGTCGTCAGAGACGGTGATATTCTATCCTGAGCTGATTTTCCTTCGAGCAACTGGAGGCTAACAGGCCGGATCAAATCAGGAGATGTATTGATTTGGTCAGAAGGGACAGGATCTGGTCTCCCTTTAAGCATTGAGAAAGGAGGCAAATGCTGTAGCCCAAAGAGCTGGTGGGGGGTGGGGGGGGGGAGAAGGGCCAATCGAATGGGGTCTAATATGAAATTCATCTTTAATCTTTATGAATTATGAATTGAATTCTGCGGTAGAAAAAAAATGCATTTACATAACCTCTCTGACCAGTGTTACATGTTTTATATGTGCTCTTTTTTTCTCTCTCTCTTCACCACATTTTACAACAGAAATCATTTTTCAAGTATTCATTCATCTCTTTATGCAAACATAATCAATACAATCAATGTGTGGGCAGTATTATATAGAAACATACATACAGTACAGTAAATACAGAGACTTGCATGTATGATTGCTGTATACATTATGTACTGCGTATGAAATATTCTCTATATTATGCATGTATGTTGTTATACAGAGTGTGTATGCACATGTGTGCCTTCCATTATAGTTGCTCATCCCTGTTGAATCATGCAAATCGGCAGGGGGAACTGAAGCCTTTCCCCTTTGGGCAGTATTTATGGCAGTGCGTGTAAAGGTATTTTCAGACACACAAAAAAAGGTGCTTTAAATTTCAAATGGGATTCTAAAGTGGGGTTGAAAAGGAGAAGAAGCAAATTTGTGGAGGGCTTCACTCCACTCTCTCCACCACCCCTCCTCCTCCTACATCTCTTCTCTCACTCTCTCTTTCTCTCTTGTCAACCTTTTCAAAAAGCATCTATATTCTCACACCAGGCTGTAGGGGCATGTTGTCATGTTGCTATGCTACCTGAATGTCAAGCAGAATGTCAGAGTAATGGCAGAGTGTGAATGCACAATAAAGATGGAGCTTCTTCTGACCGGAGAGCCTGCCGGAGAGAAAAGAAAAGTATATATAGAAGCAAAAAAAGGCAATAATAATAATGAACTGTATACATAATTACCGTTGAATACTACACTAATATAGAAAAATAAATACCACTGAATTTATAGCACTGGAAAATTTTACTTACTTTATTTTTACTTTACCCAATTTGTGTTTTCGTTTGGTTCTTGTGCGAGATTTCCGATCACACTTTTGATCTTTTCTTTCTTTAATGATGTACTGTAGGAGAGGTTTGTAGGAGAAAGGTTTGTTCATTATCCTCGGTAGCCCAGATGTTCAAATTTTGAATATTCATCTTAAAATTTGGTTTCAGAATGTAACAAATGTCGTTTAACACAACCTGATTAGAACTTCTTTATGGGAATTTGAGCAACATGAATAAAGTTTTTTGAATATATGACACTTACATTTATGAACACTTAGAAATAACTTGATATTAAGTTTTTGACGTTGTACAACAAGACAGGTATTCAGACCACATAGAGTCAGGCGGGTGGATTTCAATGTAAGGGTCCTGAATCCAACCAATTCAAGGATGATACTTTTTTTTTTTTCAATTTTCCAACCGGTCCAGTTTGCATTCACAAAGGCAAAACTCAAACGATCCAGAAATTGTAAACAAAAGTCATGTAGTGAACATGTTCGATTACTGGTCATACAATTGGCTCCTCGTACGACTAAACAGTTGCCTCAAAGCCATACTCAGCCAACCTTGAAACCTCAAAAATTGGGAGAATTTCAAAACCAAAGCGGGGGTCTGGGGCTCCTCCCCTGAAAAAAATATATGAGTTTCAAAGACTGTGTTTCCTGCATTCTGGTAACTTTTAAAGAATGAAAATAACAAAATGATAAGTGCACTGCAACAGCATTTAATGTTAAATAGACCTACTTTAAATTTTACTTTTAATTCTCAGGAAAGAATACAGAATAATAAATAATTCACCCCTCGTAAACTAATATTCATCAGTTTTCATCCATTTCATTCATTATTTTTTGCCCTGCTTGAGTATTTCTTTCTCTTAGTACTCTCAATTTCTTCGCTGAACCACGACGGCTTTTCACTGTGTCGAGCAAAGCCCGACTTTGTACGCTGCTCGATGTTGTGTTGCGAGCAGCTCTTTTCCGCCAGGAAAATTCATTTGGTGCAACTGATTTGTTGTCCGGGTGGAAACAGTAGGGATTCTACACACTGAACCGTGCCAGAAACAGGTTGAGATAAAGAAAAGGGACAAAAAGGTGTGAAAATCTGTCATAAATCGTGAGGAATACGGGAGAATTGTATGCTTGAAGCGTGTGATGTGTTTTCCTACGCTCTGACAAGAGTGTGTGGATGAAGCATTAAGTTGTTGTTATTGTCTCATTTGTCGTCTGATAAACAGTAAATTCATCAAATGAAGTGTTAGCAAACGCGTAAATAGGCTACTGGTTCACCTGTCACCAAAACAAGAACCACACGTTTGTTTAACCAATGAAATGACACATAAATGGTACACTTCCTGTGATTAGTTTGAATGGTGTTCACACCAGAAATTAACCGCTTTCTAATTTCTCCATTTCTGTAAATAGGGAAGACAAAGTATTTGAAACACCTCTAAATGTAATGTAGTCCAGTACAGCACTACCCTTTACTACCTCAGTAATAAACATATAATTGAATTTACGCATGACTTCTGACATTCTGACAATGTCAACAAAAAAACTGAACATTATAATCTTTTTTTTAAATTATGTTTTTAAGATTATTGTTTGAGCATTCTTGCCTTTATTTCATAGAGGACAATATTGAGATACAATACAATATATGTGGGGGTCGGGGCTATGAATCCAGGATCTTGCAGTTATAGACCTTTTCAAACTTGACAACATAAACATTGTAAATGGGACCCTTTGTATTTCCTGTTACAAGTAAGGGATAATGTACAGCAGGCCGGTCATTGTTGTAAAAGAATCCCCGACAGGGCGACGCTGCACCCCGACTCTCAGTGGAGGGTCTCTCATCGCCCTGAATGGGATTCTTTCACAACAATGACCCGCTAGCTGTACATTATCCCGCTTATTACACGGCTACTTACTGAAGAAATCAATATTTTGACACAAAAACGGTCCGCCAGAGTCCGACATCAGAGCTGCGCCCATAGCAACGGTCTGCTATACATAGCAACGGTCTGCTATACATAGCAACGGTCTGCTATACAGAAATTACAGACTGCAGAACGCCGTGATAGACCAATCAGAATCGAGTATTCAACACAACCGTGTAAATAATGTTTGTTAATGCAGACGCTGAAGGGAAGTAAACTTGGACCAAAGCTGTTGCCCTAGCAACAGAATGGGAAAGTAAAGGTCTATATGACATGCGCTGCAACCACTCGGCTACCAAGGTGCCCCCATCATCAACTATTGTATTGGATTGCAATAAATTGTCCAAGTGTAGCTAATAAAGTGGCCACTGAGTGTGTTTAAATTTCAAGCATTAAATAGTGTAATATTTTCAAGATTAGATATTCAGTTGCTCATAAAATTCACATTATTGTAGCATTTTCTTTGCTTCCATAAAAGCAGATGCATCGAGAAGCGGAGGTTCTGCTGCCGCTCTGTTTAAAAAGACTAAATGTTGCATTGTGCCGTGCTATACGGATAGTGGTTAAATGTTAAAATTACATTCCAGCTTTCCATCAAAATACCTTTGAGATAATTTGATGGTGATGATGCTCATTATGCGGACATTAACGCTGACGATTATTACCATAGCTTTGATTCAATTCTCTTTAAGTCCAGCGAGCTCCTTGCCATACGAGCCTACACAGCCCCTACGACATATTTCATTTGGATTAATTGAAAAATGACCCACAGCCATTACTGTTATTACAGTTTGTTGAAATGGCCCTCAGAGAGGTTTGGGGATTGAAACCTCTCCTAAGCCCACCGTCACACTACCCCACTTCCTCTTTCAGCACCTCTCCTCCCAAATTGCTAACCCCTCTCTCAACCCCCCCACACATATTCCTTCAGCCTTTATCACTGCCCAGGCTGGCAGAGCAGGAGTGTAGATAACAGAGATGGGTAGGAAGATGTAGAAACGTACTATGTGAACAGTTAGATGACAAGATGGCTTGAAAGGTTTACCAGTGGAGAGACAGAGTGATGGAGATATGGAGTGGGGAAAGATGGAAAGAAAGATTGACAGTTAAAATGATGGAGGAGATGTTGGTGTGTGTGTGTGTGTGTGTGTGTGTGTGTGTGTGTGTGTGTGTGTGTGTGTGTGTGTGTGTGTGTGTGTGTGTGTGTGTGTGTGTGTGTGTGTGTGTGTGTGTGTGTGTGTTTGTAGCCAGCGATGGAGTGGTGAGATGAGATGGCTGTTGTTGATTTCTGTGGACGTCTGGAGCTCCACTGGTCGCCAATATTTATGAGGAGGAGAGGAGGAAAGCTATTGGAACACATGTCATATGTTGAATGTAGGCTTCTTTCCAAACACTCCAAACATTTAATCCAGAAAGACTTAAAGATTTATAGAGACACCGTTGTGTCGTTGACGGCCTCCTTTGTCACACGTACCTGGAGGAACTGGTATGAGTAGCATCATCATTATGTACACTGGACGAGTGTCCTAAATCCCCAAAGCAACATGTAGAAAGCTGCGAAATGGATTCATGACACTATTTTTCACACCCATATTTCCTGGAGTTACATACAGTACTACACAGCACTATAGGCTCCCGCAGCTGCGTTAAATTGAACGCCTGAAAGGAATGGATTGAAAACTGATTCTGCCGTGTGTCTGTAACATCTCCCTCTTATCCCAGACTAATTATCAACTCCTATTTCGCTTCATGGACAAAATTAGAAATTTGTTTTTCGATCTTGATGTCGGCCATCGCAGTGTCGTGTTCTTTTGGGTGGGGATGTGTTTTTCTGTAGCATCAAGGATCCCCAATCTCATTTTCTGCTCTGAATTACTGTCTAATGAATGTAAGGTTTTGGATTTGGAGACAGGCAGACTAGCTAATGGGTTTGTTAGTTTGTTGAGTAGCATGCCACACTCATTATTGCTTTCAGTGCTGTGATTAACTTGATTTGGCGGGGCAAATCCATCGGAGAGAAGATGATGTGCTCACATATATAAATGCACGCATGCCCGTAATGTAATAATCCGATTTAATAAGTTATTAATATAGTTTGGTGCTCAGTTGGAAATAGAAAAGTGGACGGCTGAAAACACTATGGCAACTGATGATCATGTTGTGATTGATTTAATTTCATTTAGTAAGGGAACATGATGTTACAAGGGAGACTAACAGGATAAGAAAGTCACTCAGGGGCACCTCTGGTAAAAAGAAATGAGTTAAATTATTGCCTCTCTTTTAAAAGCCTCCATATGATTTCTCATTATTTTTTAAAGATTATTTTTTTTATGGCATTTCTGCTTTACTAGACTGCTTATAAAAGAGAAAGGCAGGAATGATGAAGAAAGGATGTAAGATTCCAGCTCACATGTAGCCTACTGGGCCTCAAGGACATCGCTTATTACATCATTATTCTAGGACACTTTTTTTTTGAAAAGTTAGAATGTCGCATAACAAAAGCTCTTGAGAGTCCTATAAAACATGCTTCCACAGCAAATCTATTCTGGGATGGTGCTTTTGGGGTGAAGAGAAACATCTGAAATGAGTAAGACGTGAGTAGAAGAGAGGATGAAGTCACTCAAGAATGAAAGAGATAGCACAATATTACGGTCACAAGTGTTAGTCAGTGTCTTATCTGGAAAGACAGTGATGCTAGTGTAACCATCACACTGCCAGCGACCACGACCGAGAAAAGCTTCACAATGACGGTTAGCTGCCGAGATGAAACGATGATGTGGGTTTTCACTCATCTCTTTCATCTACAGATATATGTCTGAGGGAGGTCCCTAAACGTCTCCTTAATGGTGTCACCGTGGCGATTATCAAGCGTCCCCGCTTCTTCGTCAAGCTCGAGGCTGTCACCAGAAATGTCAGATGCGTCCCGTGTTACTAGTCATCAAGAGAGTTACGTCGGAGAGGACAGCTGTAGAGCGCTGTCTTTAAGGTTAGCCATCTGGACACGGACCAAGTCACTCTGTCTGCTCATGCATTAAAAGGGGACATATCCTGCTCATTTTCAGGTTCATACTTGTATTTTGGGTTTCTACTAGAACATGTTTACGTGTTTTAATGTTCAATTATTTCCCTCATCCTGTCTGTCTGAATATACCTGTATTCATCCTCTGTCTGGAAAACTCTGTTTTAGCAGCCTGTCTCTTTAAGACCCCCTCCTGAAAAAACCCCAGTCTGCTCTGATTGGATTGCGAGAAAAATAGGGTGCACCTTTGCAAAGGTAGTTCTATTTCGTTCTTCCTGACTGCCAGAGGCAGTGTTTAACACTGGATGTTATCCATCTCGCGCACGCGCAGGTCGAGTATTTAATATCAACAAAGTCACATGTGACCTGGGATGACGTAGTTTATATAAGCCCACGTCATCATCAGATATGTCCCTTGAATCTTCTCGCGGCAGGTAATCCGCGAATGCAGGTTGAGTAAAAGAGATAAGCCGTTGACTTTTCGCTGGAAGCCCTGCAACCGCATGGTTGGAGCTACGGTTTCGTCCTCCAAGGGCTGCGATTAGTTAATCACGGCTACACTCTAACACTTTAGACGCTGTAACACCGGTGTTTTCGCCGGTTCAATTCAGCGAGGCTAACGACAGGTGAGCTAGGATCACAAGGTGAGTATATCCTCCCGTCGTTAGAGTTTAAGTTACGTTTGTTGATAGGAGTCTGTTTTCGGTCTCCTTTATTGTTTATGGCCGCCGAGCTAAGTGTTTGCGCTACAGTATCGGCGAGCCTCCGTCGGACAACGAGCCCGTTGGGCTGTTGTCGGCTAATTCATTTCCTTTTACAGTGTGTGTTGCTCAGCAGCGAGTGATTTCGCTCGTTAAAGCAGACATCTCCTTTGTTGATAGATAGAGCGACCGCTCCCCAGTAAGTGATTTCGCTTGTGGGTTAACTTATTTTGTGGCTGCTGTTAAAGGGGAAGTTATTATCTTCCCTGTCTTTTGTATAATAAACAGTCCTAGTTCAAAGCTAGTGTCTAGTTACTGAGACAGTTTCCTGTTAAGCAACTTGATGTAATTTTTTCTCTCTGTTACTAGAGAGTGCTTTCACTCCAGTGTAACCAATGAGTTGCATAACAAAGTAAACACATTATATAAGTAAGATAAATACATTATTTAATTAAATATAAGAGTATAAAATTCATACTACGAATTATTATAAATATCAGCAGCACCATGTTAGGTGAGCATGTTTGCCGTGCCTGCATGGCTCCACTGCTAGCTACTGATGGCCATGATGAATGCCCCACATGCCTCGGTGTTGTACACCTGAGGGAGGGGCTGTCCGACAGTCAGTGCATGAATTGTAGTTTTATGCCACGGGAGCTGAAGATAGCTCGATTAGCTGAGCTAGAAGAGCAGCTCGAGTGCCAGTTGCCCCTATCGGGTGTACCTTCACGGAGTGGGCGGAGACGCGCCCCACCTGAGGGGGCCCCACCTACAAAAAAGGCACGGAAAGTGGACTGTTTGGCAACTAAGGTCGACACGCTAACATCAGAGTTTGCTGAGATTAAAGCGCTGCTCCTTAACCTTCAGCCAGGCAGGGTGAACGCAACCCAGCCTACCCCACCGGGATGGGATGAGGATGCCCTGTCTACGAGGGCTTCCTGTAGCCAGTTCTGTGAGGACCGGCCTGGACAGGGAGAGCTAGTAGCCTCCTCCCACGCTTCTGACACCTGTTCCCAGCAGTCAGGAAGTGGGTCCAGGGCAGGCTCAGAGTCTGCTCCAGCGACAGTTAAGCCAGTGGTCCGTATGGCTCTGGCACGCTTAGGCGTGGATGAGGCCCCGACTGCGGGCACCTCATCCAGTGCATTTTTTAGGTGGGCCCCGCCCCTGGCGGGTTTCTCTGTTCCACCCTCCCAGCCATACATTGAGGAGCTCCACAAATGCTGGCCAGACCCAAAATCGCTTTCCCACCACACCACTGACGGCAGGGCCTTAGCTTCAATGCAGAACGCTGACACTTACGGACTGGGTAAGATGCCAGCAGTGGAGCCATCTATTGCCGCCCTTATTGTGTCTCCCAATGAGGTCTTGAGGCCTGATGCTCGCTGTCCCAGGCCCCAGTGTCGCATCACAGACGACTTTCTAGTCAAGGCTTATGAAACAGCGGCACGCATGGGCCGTCTTGGAAACTCTCTTTCCCACCTGATACTATCCTTGTCCCAGTCCCTGCAAACTGCTGGCGTGGATGCTTCCGTCCAGAGCCTCAGTGATGCATCCCTGCAGGCGTTCGGTCTTATCACAAGGGAGCTTGGCAGACTACTGTCGACCCTTACGCTGACTCGCCGGCAGGTATGGCTGGCCCAATCTCCGCTTTCGGAGCCGGGCCGGAGGGCCCTCCG
The DNA here is from genome assembly GCF_043250625.1 of Sebastes fasciatus. Classification (NCBI taxonomy): domain Eukaryota; kingdom Metazoa; phylum Chordata; class Actinopteri; order Perciformes; family Sebastidae; genus Sebastes; species Sebastes fasciatus. The sequence goes on from NC_133802.1 coordinate 9,317,749, forward strand.
CACTCTCCCCGTGGTTCCGGGGGAGCTGTTTGGCCCAGCAGCACAGCAGGCCTTGGAGCGTGGAATCCAGGCGAACCAGACTCGGCAGCAGTTTGCTAGCTTCCGGGAACCTACGCCTTTATGGCGACAGCGGCCCCCACAGGGTGGTGGTACCAGTCGCCCTCGGCTTCCAGCTCGTCCTGATACGTACCCGAGGACCTCGCAGGCTCCGGCACGGCCGGTGCCTCAAGCGAGAAGGGGTCGGGGGTCAGGGTATCGCCCCCCCAGGTACCCAAAGGGCCAGAGGGGAAGATCCTGATGCCCCGGGGCCGGCAGTCGGACGCTTCTCCCAGCAGCAACTCAGCTGCTGGGAAAGCAGCACTTCAGACCCTTGGGTGGTGGCTACGCTTTCCCAAGGGTACAATCTCCAATTCCGACGCCGGCCCCCAGTTTTCAGTGGGATCAGACTGTCCACGGTCAGAGATCCCACAAAGTCCCAGGCACTCAGACAAGAAGTAGCCACCCTCCTGGGGAAGGGTGCCATCGAAGAGCTGGGGCTAGAGACACAGCAAGGTGGGTTTTACTCAGTTTATTTTCTGATTCCAAAGAGAGAGGGTGGGTTTCGCCCTATACTGGACTTACGAGGGCTGAACACATTTCTGAAGGTGTTGCCCTTCCACATGCTGAGTACAGCAGATGTGCTCCAAAACGTGACACGGCACAGTTGGTTCACATCCATCGATTTAAAGGACGCATACTTTCACGTCCCAATAGCACTACCTCACAGGCAGTACCTGCGCTTCGCATTCGAAGGCAAGGCCTTCCAATTCAAGGTGCTCCCATTTGGTCTTTCCCTTGCCCCATGGGTCTTCACAAGGTGCATGAGGGCGGCACTCGCCCCGATGCAAGCCAGGGGGATGCTTATCCTCCCATACCTGGACGATTGGCTAATTTGTGCTCTGACCAGGGAACAGGCAGAACGGGACACTGCGTCCCTTCTGCATCACATGACGAGGTTGGGCCTTACCGTCAACCATGCCAAGAGTTGTCTCATACCCAGCCAAAGGGTAGTGTTCATTGGTTTAACTCTGGACTCCCGCCATATGCTGGCCTTCCCAACACCAAGACGAGTAAACGCCATACTCCAGCTCCTCCTCCGGTTCCGGAAGAACAGGAGGTTGAGGTACAGCCTGTTTCTCAGGCTGTTAGGTATGTTGACGTCAGTAACATCAGTAGTGCCACTGGGCCTCCTGTACTTACGGCCATTCCAAATTTGGATCAATGGTCTCCAATTAGATCCAAAGTCCCACAGATCCAAGAGAGTCAGGGTGTCCTGCCGATGCCTCCTTGCTTTGCGGCCATGGAGGGCCGGGGCATATCTGGCCAGGGGCATCTCATTGGGTTCGATTCCCTCACGTCGCGAGGTGGTGGTGACCGATGCTTCGCCCTCCGGCTGGGGGGCAGTATGGCAGCACAGAGCGATAAGGGGGCTCTGGACAGCACAGGAAGCGGCGGAGCACATAAATGTGCTCGAGCTCCGTGCTATATATTTGGCACTTCGCAAATTCCTACCACATTTGAGAGGCAGGCATGTTATTGTACGGTCCGACAACAAGTCAGCTGTCTACCATGTGAACCGGCAAGGGGGCACCAGATCACCCCGGTTGCTACAGGTGGCACGGAGACTTCTGGTATGGGCTTTCCCTTGTTTTTCCAGCCTCAGGGCCATGTATCTGCCAGGGCCACAGAATGTGGTGGCAGACTTTCTCTCCCGCCAGAAACCCCCTGCGGGCGAGTGGAGGCTCCACCCAGAGGTGGTAGAGGAGATATGGCGCAAATATGGGAGGTGGACCTGTTTGCCTCAGAAGCCTCAACGCACTGCCCTCTTTGGTTCTCCCTGACGGAGACAACAAGCCCGTTGGGACTGGATGCCCTGGCACACCCATGGCCAGATTGCCTCCTCTATGCCTTCCCACCATTCCCACTGATAGCAGTAACGCTACACAGAATACAGCACGGCAACAACAGACTCCTGTTGGTCGCCCCAAACTGGCCGGGGAGACCCTGGTTTCCGGGGATGCACAGGCTTCTGGACGGAGTTCCATGGTGCCTGCCCAAGAGGCAAGACTTGCTCTCACAACTGGGGGGCCGCATCTGGCATCCGTACCCGGATCGCCTACAGCTTTGGGTATGGCCCCTGAGGAGCCGGACCCACTCCTAAGGGTATGTGACCGGGCGGTAATTCAAACCATTTCTGACTCAAGAGCACCCTCCACCAGGGCACTGTATGCCAACAGGTGGAAAATATTCTCAGAGTGGTGTAAAGGGCATGAGGAGGTACCTCAGAGTGCCTCTGTGCCAATAATACTGAGTTTTTTGCAGTCTTTGCTGGAGAAGAAACTCTCTCCTTCTACCTTGAAGGTTTATGTAGCTGCTATTTCAGCCGGGCATGTCAGAGTGGATAACCAGACCGTGGGGTCTCACACTCTGGTGACCCGATTTCTTAAAGGAGCCCAGCGGCGGAACCCCCCGCAGGCTGTCAAGGTTCCCTCGTGGGAACTGCATCTGGTGCTAGAAGCCCTTTGTCTCCCCCCCTTCGAGCCTCTGGAGCAGTCGGGGCTGGAGTGGTCTTCAGTAAAGGTTGCTTTCCTTTTGGCGATGGCATCAGCAAAACGTGTGAGTGAACTTCACGCCTTGTCAGTGAGTGAAAAGTGTATTCGCTGGAACTCAGATGGCACAGGGGTAGCACTTTGGCCTAACCCATCATTTTTCCCGAAGAGGTTGGCTCCGACCCACTCTAATCAGGTCATTGAGCTGGCAGCTTATGACCCTTCATGCCTACAGGGGGAAGATGCTAAGTCAGCGGAACTGCTCTGCCCAGTGAGGGCCTTAAGGCATTATATACAGGTGACTACGAGCTTTCGCCGCTCTGATAGTCTGTTTGTCTGCTATGGGGGCCATAGGAAAGGGCACACCCTGTCCAAGCAGAGGCTTTCCAGGTGGATTGTTCAGGCCATTGAGGAAGCATACAGGTCAAAAGGACTGCCTTTACCTCTTAATATCAGAGGCCACTCCACCAGGAGTGTCTCCACTTCCTGGGCAGCGCTACGGGGGATCCCCCTAAGTGATATCTGCGCTGCGGCCAGCTGGGCTACTCCATGCACCTTTGCCCGTTTTTACAGGGTCAATGTTGCTGCTCCCCATGCAATAGCATCGGTGGTCTTTCAGGAATCCACAGGCCGTTCCCGGTGAGGTGGGTTTTCCTCGTGACTACGTTGGTAGTAGTCATCCAGTGTTAAACACTGCCTCTGGCAGTCAGGAAGAACGAAATAGAACGATAGTTACGTATGTAACTACGGTTCTATGAGTTCTGGATGACTGCCAGAGTTGGCTGTCACTCGGAATCTTGGCGAGAAGATTCTGGAGGGACATATCTGATGATGACGTGGGCTTATATAAACTACGTCATCCCAGGTCACATGTGACTTTGTTGATATTAAATACTCGACCTGCGCGTGCGCGAGATGGATAACATCCAGTGTTAAACACTGCCTCTGGCAGTCATCCAGAACTCATAGAACCGTAGTTACATACGTAACTATCGTTCTCAAGCTGTGGGCGTTTTTTTCTAAACGTGACACATTATATACTGGACTTTTTATTCCTGTTTTAGTTTTGACCAATTTCTTGCTGCATTTAAAAAGGTTTACACTTGAGTTGTAATTCCTGGTAATTCTGAAGATTTTTTTGCCAAATTGTTGGTGTACGATTTATTATATTAATAATAAATAACAATTCATTAAATTTGTATCTATATATTTATTTCTTACATTTTGTTTTACAAAGTTAGGAAAGCAATGTTTAAGTCAAGCCTGATGTTGCCTTACACCAGTGGTTCTCACACTTTTTCTGTCATTCATTCCCCCTTTGGAGCAAGAAATATTTTTATTATGTTCGTCTCCGAAGCATCGCCTGTTTTTCTTTTAGTCAAATATCTGTCCATTCTGTAAACCTACAGACTATCTGTCTGAATGAACACCATTGCTATCACGGATGTACAAAGAGCTGATTTGTTTTCTGTTCCGTCGTGAAAAAAGATTCCGACATCAAAACATTAATTGTGCATCAAATTTATTTTTTTGAGAACCACTGCCTTTCACATAACAGAATGATCCCAGTCACTTCCACACAGTGAGGCATACAGCTTATCAATTAGTATCGGATCGGTACTCGGTATCGGCCGATACCCAAGGCCCAGGTATCGCTAAAAAACACACTTCATTCAAACTCTACAGAAACAAAATAAAACTCACTAAAACCGTCCTGATTTACTTCTTTTCCAACAATCACCAACTCTGGTTTGGTTAAAATAAACTCTAATTTCACCGAGTGTGATATGAAAATATGCCGGCTCTACGCTATGCCTTCCCCCCGCTGTCTCTCTCTCTCTCCCTGCCTGCTGAGCGGCACTCGTTTTTCGGAGGCAGACCATTAAATTAGCTAAATGAAATCACAAACATCGCCTACTATTGTCTATATTTAAGGAACCTCTCACCTGCCTTCCTGCTTTCTCACCCATGGCCGTGCAGTTCAGAGGATGAGATCGGCGCTTGCTGTGAGCATATACAGATTTCGGAGGAGACCGGCGGTGTTGAAAAAAGCCTGCCCTTTCAAAACTACTCTCTGACTGCTAACGTTACTCGCGTAAACTAGCAGCCCACTTCCGTGTTTTGGTACAGTCGGCTTTCACACCTGATGCGAACCGTACCCGAGTACACATGAACTGTACTCGAGACCACCTTTTCAAGTGGACTCGATTACGAATCGACGAACCGTACCCAAGTACGGAGCGTTCACACTAATTAGTCGACCTGGACTTTGGGGTCAAGTATACATGGATCTGGGCCCGGGTCCCTGATGTGAAAGCCTCCTCATTTTGGCTCCGAGAAGTTTGAAATGTATTAGGTTTTGTAGGATGCGTTTTGCTGAGGGGCGTGTACGAAGGAGCGAATTTATCTTTTTCGTCTCGAAAGCTGTCACTTCTACGTTCGACACCGGTCTACTGTGAACACAAATCCCTTTTCCTCCTCCAGTTCATCTCCAATGACTTTATAAACGTCATTATTTTTGCAGACTTTATTTAGCATATTCTTTATGTTCTTTTCGGCCCAAATGTCAAGCAACATCGGACTTCTGCAGAAGTCCAGGTCAGTCCTCTCCCACTCATGTTAATCTGTGTCCATCTCAACAAATGCCTACACAGGCAGCCTGCGATTTGTTTCACTTCCTGCAATTATGTTGTGACTTCAATCACTAGGGTTCGCCTGGAAGAGTCCACCCCTAGCAAGCGGTCTCTGACCGGTTGTTTTGGTCCACACCAGAGTGCAATTATTGCGTTTACAACAGCCCAAACAAATCACACCAGAGTTTGATTAAAACGGACTAATTTTTGTCTTGTCAAAGCGCCCTTAGAGACTTCTCTGACACAGTTTTTGACCTCAAAAAGAGATGACTACATGAAATTTCAGATAGGCTTCATTGAATCATCGAATAAAACACACGGCACATTATTACTACTATCTGTACTAGAAACACTGCCAGAGCTGCAACAGTGTCTGTGTGTGTGTGCTGAGTTACCTGCAGCGAACAGAGTCATTTATGACGCCTGGACATGCTGATAAATAACACAGCACCCTCTCCTGTTGGCCACTCAACTCAGCCCCTACAGCCTTAACACCTGCCTGCCAGGAAGTACATGAAGGTCACAGGGAGGGTATTGTGTGTGTGTGTGTGTGTGTGTGTGTGTGTGTGTGTGCATACAGCACTTGCCATGTACGGATTAGGTTATGATTCAGACACACGTGCACACACGGAAACACACAAACACTCCCTAAAAATGCAGGTTTAATGGATAAAGTCTGGAGCGTGTCTTCTCACCTGTCACCTCTCATTAGACTGCGGCATGGCGACTGACCTTGTTCGTCTTTCCTAGGGCCGCTGTGCTGAGCGGCCGTGTGTGTACAAGTGTGAGTGTGTGTGTGTGTGTTCATTCAGGGGCCGGGGCCGCCTCACCCTAATGATGTGGCTGTGAAATCGGGCCAGAGCCCAGCGCCGTCTCTCATTACGCCCCTCCAAATTCATTTGCTACGTCGGTTCTGCCTGCTCATGCATGCGCCGCACGCCACCCTGCCCATGTGGCTTTACTTGTACCTGCTGTTAGTCTACAACTAATACATAAGCCAAAACTGTTAGTCTAACATGGGAAGAACAGAAATACACATGTTAAATCACACGCGTTGATTTTTTTCATGACCTGAACATACAGGTCCTGGCGAATTGACCCTTTACATACTGTAGGGTTAATGCAGAGTCTCAAGGTCAGTGTGTTTCCAGTAAACATGTTAGTTATGAAGACTAACATTATGCACCTGACTATTTCTTGGCCTTGACCATCAGTGTGTTAGTTCGTGAGCTTTGGAGGTGCTGGCAGATGGATTTTGTTACCTTTGCGCAGAGCCAGGGTATAGCTATTTCCACCTGTCTCCATCTGCTTCCACTATTTGTGCTAAACTAAGGTAGCTGGCTGCTGGCGGTGGCTTCATATTTAGCGTATACAGGCATGACAGTTGTATCAACCTCCTCATCTAACTCTCTGTATTAAAGCAGAACATATTTCCCGAAATGCCGAACTTTTCCTTTAAGCAAAACAGTCCTCCCAACGAGAGAAAGATGGAGGAAGATAAATAAAATATCACTTTAAAACACATGACAAAAGTCCTGTGATGTATGTGTGCATGTGAGAAAGAGAGCAAGTGCACACACACACACACACACACACACACACACACACACACACACACACACACACACACACACACACACACACACACACACACACACACACACACACACACAACAATGTGCCTTGTATGAATTGTAATCGGAGTACCGGCCGTGTCAGCTAATCTTAGCTGACTTAGTTGTAGCCTTCATTCTCCTCTGTCATATATTGGATTTAGCCCGAGCTGGCCTCAACAGTAAATGACAAAGGTGTAAAAATTGTAGCAGGGTGGGTGGAGGGGGGGGGCAGTGTCCTTGTCAAGATGGGGGATGGGATTGACAGACGTCCGCATCAACCATCTCCCCTCGTGACCTTGACAGACGTGGTGTTTTAGTATGGTAGTTACAGCGTGTAGTCGTTGGACAGCAAAGAAAACTGTTCTGTCCTCTAGTTGCACGGACAGAGACAGCAGGACTGATTTCTCCGCTTGGCTCTGAGGTCCAAAGCTGCCTGTAGTGTGTCAACAGTCACCTTTACTCTTTACAATAAGCCCGTATTAAACATGCAGCAGGAAATCTGACGGCGTATGGCTTATATACAGTGCACTGTGCAAATGTCATAGGTTCTCTGCCGCTACGTTTTTATCTGATCCACGGCTATCTTGTGCATGTTTGTGTGTGTGTATGTATGTTGCGTCTGCCATTGCAGCAAACAGATGGTATCATAATGACATCATTGCACACTGGGGTTATGTTCTCCGAGGCTCAGAGCAGGAGGAAGAAATTAGGAGGAGGCATCAGATGAGTGTTTGTCAATTAATCTAAAAGAGACACACACAAAAAAAACCTTTTAGCTCCTAACATTTAGCCTCAGTTTGCCCTACTAAACGCCACCCTGCTTTTCACCTCGCCTGTTCAGCTGTTACAAATGTCAGCGCTCCCAGTTAACTGGACTTGAAATGATCTGCCCCCCCCCACCCTCTTTCTCTGCTTCTCTCTGTCGTGTTCTCCTTCATTTGTTAAGGGTGCCCTGAGCACCTGAGTTTCTTTTTAAGCGCATCTCTTTTCCCCCCTTTCCTTTTTTTTCTTCTCCCTCCTCTGTTCTCAAGCTCTCTCATCTTACTGAGCAGGGAGAAACCTGTCACCACACAGCATTAGTATGCTCTTTTCATATCTGTGCCTCTTGCCTTCCTCTCTTTTTCCCTCTCCTTCCCTCCCCCCTCCTTCTCTTTCCCTACAAACATAAAAATAGTTTATGCCTCTGACAAGAAAATGCCTCTAATCCTGAGGTTTGTTGGAGAGCAAACAGACGCAATTGGCCACTTATTATTCTGTGTAGAATTTTCTATGTGGGGTGTTTGTGGTATCCATGGCAACAAAGTAGGGTGCACATATCCCCCCCTGTCACCGAGCAGAATGGGAGGGGAGAGGATGAAAAGAGGCGATGAAATAACACACTTACTGAAATGCACGGGGCAAGCTACAACCTGTTAGCTCGGTGGCTGGTGTGTGTTGTAAATCTGTGCTGGAGTGTGTTTCAGCGTGTGTGTGTGTGTGTGTGTGTGTCAGTGTTTGTCAAGTATATGATGGTATTTGCGCACCTGCATATAGCTGTTAGCTGTCACACAATCAGATTTGCATTTCTCTAATTGCATACTTGTTTGTGTGTGTGTGTGTCTGATAGGTGTGAGACCTGTAATTGTTACAGAGAGAGTGCAAGAAACAGAGACACAGGTGTAAATCTGCGTCTTAATGCACGTGTACGTATCCACATATGGATTCAGGTGCCATTATAGCCGAGGCTTCTCTTCAGCTGGGCTGGATGGCTCGTGTGTGTCACACACGGGGAGATAATCTTTGCCATAACGAGTCTTTCACATGTGCACCGCCACCTTCTTTTCATTGGCCTACACAGACCCTGCCACTCCATCTAACACCATGGAAATCAATGAGAGCCAGTCGGAGTGGTGTGAAGATTGAGCTGCTGTCAAAGTACTTTGCATGCTGAAAACTAAAAGTGAGCGGGAGGGGGGGCGCGTGGGGGACGGGAAATTGTTGTGTTGCCGGGGAGGATTTGCATCGTGATTTCATGTATGTGAGTATAGTGTACCACTTTTCTCTCTGTGCATGTGCAGATGTGCACACGTTCAGATACATATTTAAACTGACTCCTCGGGTTCCAATTCCCTGCCTCTGTTCTGCTCTTGTTTTTCCTCTTTTCATTTCTTTACTTCGTTCTCTTCTCTCCTCAGCTCCCTCTCTTTCTCTTTTTCTTCTCTTCTTTCCCTTTTGAACCCAACTGTCACTTTGTGTTTTCCCTCCCGTAGAGATTGAGGCTGTCAAGGGAAATAAAACAAGATTCTGATTTTACAAACAGCCAAAAACAAATACAATTCTTTCAAATGTTTTTTTTTTTTCCTGTTAATCCGTCTTTGCTGGCACGTGCTTGATCAATAAAATGATGACTGTTGAAGGGTTGGACTCCTGGGTGAGAGGTCACAGGGTTCAGAGGTCATGCATGGGGGTGTGTGTGTGAGTGCTGAGTGTCCAGGCCGTGACCTCATCCTGCTGTGCGCCGACCTGGATGCATTACCTCCGCATACACACACACACACAGACAGACAAGACTGTGTCAAGTGGTGGACGGTGTGTGGGGGTCACCTAATCTGAGATTATACTACTAAATGGGAACAAGTTAATTCTGTCATTTCTGTTGGAATCGTTGTCATACATTTGTTCTCAGTCCAAACAACTGATGCTTCATTGTAGAACTTCATTTGCTTCTTTTTCAGTTCTTTGAGTTGTCACACTTCCATCAATGTACGTTTTGTTTTAGTAGACTTTATGTACCCCTTGTTTTTGGGCAGAATATAAAAAGCCTTGAAAAGAGAAACATAATCCTCCTAACCATGACAACATATAAAAACGAGACATCCTGATGATCCCTGTAGAACCAGTATACAAATGTATTCAATATTTAAAATGCATGTTAAATAAAGTGCAGTAAGGGTAACGTATTCCTTGTTCCTGTTTGTTTTCCTAGCTCCTCATGCCAGATGGGAATAGACTGAGCTCAGTGAAGAGAGGCTGGTATGGGAGTGTGATTTTCTTTTTTTGATGGGTGTTAACAACCTAACCTAATAACCTAATCGGTTCATTTTAGAGGCAAACCGGCAGAAACAGTACAAATCTATAGGTAAAGTTGGATCAAATATGAACACATGTCAGAGGTTTTGCTCCCCTCTGATCTCAGTGCTGCTATTAGAGAACACATCACATAGCCTTTGAATCTGGAGTGCGACGGCATCGCAAAAGAATCAGGAGACAGCGTTGTGTCGATGTTCCCAGGTGATTTCCCCAGCTGTGTCTCTTATCCAGTAGCTGCACAGCATGTTCCTCTCTCTTTCCTGCTCTTCTGCTTTTTATCTGCCATCCTCGCAGTATTGTAATTGAAGATTAATAGAACCACATGTCCTGTATCGAGTGATTATTCAGCGCTGACTTGTAATCTCTGATACCAGTTTTAGTCCACTCTTCATGTCAGCAGACTGTAATGGGTTCAAGGACATATCTGGTTATTACTGATATATATATATTCTTCCTCTGTGCCATAGAGATCCATTATTGTTGTTGCGTGACACAGCGGCAGTATGGGACGTGTTGGGATAAGAACGTGTTCTTCTTTACCATGAACACACACACTAGTTTATTTTGACTCAGTGCCCCATACTCCGTCCTGCTGCTGTAAAGACTCACCAGTGTGTATTAATCCGTGGTCAAAAATAGTCCCCAGCTAATGCACAATTTCCTTCTGTTTGAGTTGAACATTCAAGCTAGAAACTACAGTGCCCAGCACTTTTAGCAAAGTACTAAACCTTTTTTAAAAATGAAATTATGTATTTGTGACTCGTTTTTAAAGATTTAAGTATTCAGTAGGAAACAACGGGATTGGGGCTGAGTGTCACAGAACATGGAGAGACAGACTAAAGGCCGGCTCACACCACATTCATTGGAATTAATTAATTTTGCCGTGAAAATTTCTCCATTTTAAATGCTGGTGCGACCGGTGCCTTAACTCATTCTTTTCACCAAACACCAGCCTTATCCTTGAACTTTTCCCCCGTCTTGGATTTTGTTACATACCTTGAGATATCCCTTTCCTGTGTGGGTTGAAGTATGAGAAGAATTTACAAGAAACATCTCGGTTCATCTTCTAACCGTGAACATTTATTCTCTGGTTTTCCCACCCGCAAATAATCACTACCTTCACCTCTTGACCTCTTTAAGAGTAAAATGCACAACTATAGCAGTGTTCGCTGCAGCGTTAAACACGGAATGTGAATAAATATAGCAAAGGGCTCAAAGAACACAATGAAAACTTGTTTGGACCCACTTGCAAACACTGCATCTGGTGGCCCCGTACCCTTATTTTCACCCCCGTCCTCAGCCCCAAAACCACCCACTGATTAAAGCAGTGAAGTATCCTGCTACACAGGACAGGAATCAATAAGTGAATTAGACTCCACTTTCAGCTTCCTCTCTCAGCCAGCCGGCCCCAAAAACCAGCTGCCCGGGATAATGGGCCTGGACATGGGGGAGTGTGGGCGTGAGTGGAGGAGGCCGGGGGACAAAGAGGCTTTCAGGTAGTGTGATATACTGCTGTGACACATCATCACTGCACACTAGTATATATCCAACAGTATGTGACACCACAGGGGTGTAGCTCATACATGTTTCACATTTCCTTTAAAGTATGGGGAGATACTACAGATACACGCTCAGCAGGGTGCTGCCTATTCGCCAGTGAGAGAACCACTTTGTCTTGATGTGGTCATTATTTTTTATGTTTAGTTTTGTCTATTGTGGTGACATATTTGACACAAAGCGCTTAATACTGCAGATCCTCCCGGAAAATCATTCGTCAAGCAGTGTTATGTTCACTGTGACATCACTGTTCTTGGACTTTCTGCCCTCTTTTCTCTGTCGGTTCTAGGGGTGACCCGAATGCTTTGAAGCTTTGACCGTTGCCATGGTATTAGACCTCCAAATCACCATTCGAATGCTTTGTTTTTAAAAAATGTTTGTATGTAATAATAATGTATAAATCCCAAAATAGCCCATGAAGTAAGGAATAAACCCACAACGACATTAATTATTCATATTCAACATTAATAATTATTCTCAGACGGACGTCCCTCTTAGTTATGTGCAGAGGTGCGTGCGTGTACATTAGTGCGGCAGCAACACTGTCCCGGGCACTGAGATGGGGGAGATTGAGACAGACAGAAGAATATGTCAGTCTGCTATGCTGCCTTGCGAAGCTTCGAATACTTCGGAATATTTCTCACAGAAGCTTTGAAGCCCAAAAAATGGTACTCGAGTCGGGACAGCCCTAGTCGGTTCCCCCATGGAGGTAGCAGTGCTCATGCTAACTGCCTCTTTTTGGACTTTTCACAGCGGCTGTTTTGTCTTGTCATAGTAGGAACAGCACAGGTGTCACTAATAACGATGGCTCTGTTCTATTCAAATGTCCCAGTAAGCCGTGACAGTGTGACAGTGAGCTAGCATGAATGATACCCTGAAACTGAAGCAGATAAATGGAATTCAGCCATCATTCATTTTAATATTTACACTGTAACAAAAAAAAAATGTGTAAAACAACAAAAATGTCTGATGAAAAATGGAAAAGTACTGTCCGTTAAAGAACATAAATAAACTGTAAAAAAAACAACTATTAATTATCTTTACTAATATAACCTTTATAACTGTAATTTTTCAAGAAATATTTTATTTTTAACATATATTTATTGTTAGAATAGAGTCATACATTGTAAATCTAAGACCATTTATAAATCACAAATGCAAAAGCCCAAATTTACAAAAAAAGTCTGTATTTGTACAAGAAATATTTTTATAATTCCATGAAATCCTTTTCTTCTAACATATATTAATTGTTAAAATAGAGTCATAAACCTCTAAAAAACAGAATAATTATCTTTAAAAATGATAAATAAAAGCTTAAATCCAGATAATTACTATTGTGATTACAAAAAATACTGTAAATCTAAGACCATTTACATATAAAACACAAAATAAACAAGTAATTTTACTTTGCAAGAGCCCAAGTTTACATTAACTGTCAGAAGTTTAGCAAATAAATCTGTAATTTTACAAGAAATATTTTTATAATTCCATGAAATCTTTTACTTTTAACATATATTAACTGTTAGAATAGAGTCATAAACCTGTAAAAAACATATAATAATATATATAAACATACATAGATATACATGTATACATACATGTGTATATATACATATATATATGTACATATATATGTACATATATATATATATATATATGTACATATATATACATAAATTAGGGCTGTCAATCGATTAAAATAGTTAATCTCAAATTCATCACACATTTTTGTATCTGTTAAAAAAGTGCCTTAAAGGGAGATTTATCAAGTATTTAATACTCTTATCAACATTGGAGTGGACAATATGCTGCTTTTGGCAAATTAATGTATATATTTATAATTGGAAATCAATTAACATTACAAAACAATGACAAATATTGTCCAGAAACCCTCACAGGTACTGCATTTAGCATAAAAAAATATGCTCAAATCATAACATGACAAACTGCAGCCCAACAGGCAACAACAGCTGTCAGTGTGTCAGTGTGCTGACTTGACTATGACTTGCCCCCAAACTGCATGTGATTATCATAAAGTGGGCATGTCTGTAAAGGGGAGACTCGTGGGTACCCATAGAACCCATTTACATTCTCATATCTGGAGGTCAGAGGTCAAGGGACCCCTTTAAAAATGGCCCTTACAGTTTTTCCTCAACAAAATTTAGCGTATGTTTGGAGTAATATTTAGCCTCCTTCGTGGCATATAATATGGCGTGGTTGGTACCAATGGATTCCTTAGGTGTTGTAAATAAGATTGCTTACCAATGTGGACCGTATCCAACAATAATTTGCAATACAAATATTCTCTAAAAATAAATAAATAAATCAATGCAGCAGAACCAGAGATATTGTCTTTTTTATTGTCAAAACCTGGTGCCTGCATTATCTTCAATCATTACCCAACACTTTGGTCAGAGATTTGGGTGTGTTATGCTAGTAGAGGCTAATGTAGCCTGGAGCCTCTAGCCTGCAGCAGAGATAAGGAGCGGGCTACAGAGGTCTGGTAAACTCAATTCATTCTATCTCTACACCCCCAGATTGTTTGTAGTCTTCAGCCCCAACCAACACTGAACCTCAATCACTTGAGGCAGTTTATCAGACTTCACACAGCTCCCTCTGGAGCCACAAAAGGCTTCATATAACTTTATTCACAAATGCAAGAGTACTCCCCAGTACATGTGTATACACACTTTTGGAGTTCCCCTTTAGTTTTCAGCCAGTAGATCCAATATGATTCTCTACTGGGTAGCAGAAAATGACTACTTCTTTTTGGGTGGGAAACGTTTTCAATATCTATGTAGCGTGAAGATGTTGTGAGTTGATTCTTTTGTAAAAACGATGACTACCATTAACTTGTCAGATGACTACGGAGACCCAGAAGGGACATGTAAGGAAAAATAAAAATCAAAGGTTAAAAAAAAAGGTGTACTTTTGCACAAGAAAAATTCATTTTCATTTAAGGTCCCTATGTCAGCTACAGTAGCGATATGGGGCACTGATTTTGATGAATTTACTGTTTATCAGACCACAAATGAGACAAGAATTAGCTAGCTAGCGTGCATCCCCGGGGTCCCTCCGCCTCACTCCCCACCACTAGGAGACTACTTTGCAGAGAGGAGAGCGGGAGGCAGCTCCGGAGACAGACCTTCAGTTAGCACAGGGGTCTGCAACCTGCAGCTCCGTAGCCACATGCGGCTCTTTAAAAATTTAAAATTTAAAATTTAAAAACAGTTTTTTGTTTACATTTTCATTTTTATTTATCATTGTTGTAGGTTTATGGTACGACGGAGTATTGGGGGGAGCTAAAAAAAAATCTGAGATTTCAAGAATAAAGTCCTAACTTTAAGAGAAGAAAAATCGTAATATTATGAGAATAAAGTCATAATATTATAAATTAGTAATTTTACGTGTTATTTTCTTTTTTTCTCATAAAGTTCTGACTTTATTCTCGTAATATTACGACTTTTTTCCTCTTTAAGTTATGACTTTATTTTAGTAATGTTATGACCTCTTTCTTCCTAAAGTTACGACTTTTTTTCTCGTTAATTTATGACTTTATTCTCGTTATATTACAAAAAAAATTCTCGTTAGGTTATGACTTTATTCTTGTAATATTAGGACTTTTTTCTCATAAAGTTGTGACTTTATTCTCCTAATATTACAACTTTTTTCTTGAAATTTCAGATTTTTCTTTTCCTCAATGTGGCCCTAATACTCCATAGTACATTTGTACTTTGACCCTCACTGCATTAGATTTACAGTATATACTATATACTTAGACTATAAGCTGTGTTACCTTCATCACAATACTCAAATGTTTTGAGGCTCCAGAGAGATTTATAATTTTTTTTTTGCCTAAAATGGCTCTTTTGATAGTAAAGGTTGCAGACCCCTGAGTTAACAGCTGTAGCAACTCAAATTCAGCCAGCGCAAACCGCCGGTAGCGCTGGGTCTAACTTGTGTGAAGGCAGCAACAGAAAGTTTGCTGATCCGGCGGGGAGTTGGGGCGGTCCAGAATCGGGGTACACTAGCTAGCTAATTCTAGTCTCATTTGTCTTGTCTTTATATTTGAGGAAAATCTCAAAATAAAATCCTATGAACCTCTTCCACGGGTTTGTGTGCTCAATTGTTGTGGTTGTTTCCATGGTGCCAATCTGACCCAGAAGGAATTTTTTTTTTTTTTTTACAATGACCCCAAAGACCTCGCAAAAGTACATCTTTTTTTTTCTTCCCTCCATGCCCATACGGGGCTTTTGACATGATAATAAACAAAACTATGAACTAAAAAATGCAAATATTACAAAACAAGTTTACATTTAGAATTAATATAGTTATTTGTAGTGGGCATCCTGCTAGATCATTTGTCTTTTTACTGAATCTCACACTTTTGCACACATTTAAATATCAGGAAATTAAATATTTGTTGAGACACCGACTCGTCTTGACAGAGAGATCCCAAATCCTGCCTGTTCTCGGCCCCTGTCGTATCGCCAGGAACACTCATTACTCCTTACGTTGTGTTTGTGTTAGTGCCATGTTTCTCCCTCTGCTTGGCAGAGGACTGGTTATGTTTGTGCCACACTCTTAGCGGGGGTGTGATGTCATATCACAGTGCCATGTTCTGCTGCCACAACGGTGCATCTGCTGTTGATCTTGGTTTAACTAAAGAACGCCACGCCAAGTCAGGCCTGAATTAATGGGATCATCACCATCAGTAATCATGGGAATAGTACATTTGCATGTCACTGTTAAAAAAAAATCTCATATCTCGTATGTGTCATAATTTCAACCGTGTTTTGAGCTTGACCAGTGTGCACATGTAAACCTTTCATCAGCCTAGTAACTGGAGGCACAGAGGAGGATTTAATCCTTCACTACCAATAAAAGTCACCAACGTTTGACTTGTGAAAATGACAGAGCATTTCACACTGTACGGGTAAATCGCCGACTTTATTTGATGTTTTTTTCCACTGTGAGTGTATGAATACATCAATCCATCTCATACATCTTCTCTGTAGCTCAGGGCCGAGCAGAGCTCCGACACAGTCCTTGGGTTATACACTTTGAGTTTCAGAGCGCGGCAGGAAGTGGAGAATGCATAGCACACTTTCACTCGTGTTGTCTTTCATCCTGTCAGTTCATTCAGTCAATTCTTCATTCAGTTTTGACTTCACAGTGATGAGATATAAAAGTGTCAGCATGGCTGACATTTTGCAACATGCAAACTGCTGATGATATCCTTGTGATCTCTCGAGCAACAAAATGCAAACGCGGAGAGGAGGCTGTGAAGAAATGTCGATCAGCCTGCAGCTAGTAAACAGGTTACTCTGCAGTATGATGGTTGTATGTATGTAATTATATATGAAGACTCATTCTTGAAGGCGAACACTCTTACATCTCTCCCGTATCACACCTGTCAGAGTACATTGACTTATTTGGGAGTTTGGCTCGTTGGTTTCCTCAAACGATAGGGTTAGGATAAAGGACAAATCATCCCTGCAAGAGTTAGTTAACTCTTTAGCATTATGCAAACTGACAATTGACCCTTTGCTAAACACTGCCCTCCTTTGTAACTTTTGCTCCCCATATCATGTTTTTCAGTCTTGCACGGCACATGTACAGTTTACAGTGATAAAGCTGGAAGATTTACCATTAGATTTTGAGGTAATTTTTTAATAGATGGGTGCCTGATAAAAAAAGCAAACGCTTCTCGTTGATGGCAGATTTAAGTAGCTGTAGCTGGATCGTTAACGTGGCAATCTCAAAGATTTTCATTTCAATAAATCTCTGTTAAAGGGACTATTTGTAACTTTCAGAAAAGCTTGTTAACAGCGACACCTGTGTGTGAAATCAACGAAAGTCAGCGTCGGGCTCCCGCTTGCTCGCTCTAAATATACCTGAACGAGCGCCGCTCAAAACAGTGAGGCGACACACTTCAGCTAAAACCACAATATCACTCTATATTTCAGCTGCTTGGCAGTAATGTTAGCTGACCAGACCAAGGTCTCTCCATGAACATGATTTAGATCTGATCCTAGTGTTGGCTTTTCCTGCCTAAGTGCAGGCTGAAGCAGTGGGGCTCTGCAGCGTGTCTCCCTGCTCTCTCCGCCCACAGCCGGAGAGAGCAGAGGAGACGCCGGCACCCGGTCGGTAACGAGAAGACAACGTAACTCTCTGAAGAGCTCCGTCACTTCACAAGACACGGAAAACCTCTGTTGGTTGCACAAACGTCCCCTGTGCATTCACTAGATATTCTCAGAGCTAAACTAACTCTTCTGCAGTGTGGAGTGAGCGCGCGTTCACGTCTAGAGGTGGAGGACGCGCGCGCTGTCTGAGTGAAGGAGAGCAGGCAGAGGAGACGAGGCTCCGGCCACACGCGAGCGCGCATATGCGAACGCGCATGTGTGCCGACCCGCTACATTTATACGCTTAAAAAGTTACAAACAGTCCCTTTAAGTCACTATATATAGCCAAATGAGGTAACACATGGATGGAGCCTATTGCCCACTGATGAAAGTATTGCAATATTTATGTATTTGTTATGAACTGGGTGACTGTATATATAAATGGACGACGTGTCTCTATTTCATCCCATTGTGCAAAAGTGAAGCCAAAATATCCCGGATACTGGAGCTGTCATCTTGAGATTTTGACGTAATGTGGAGCCAGAGTCTGTGCAGTAGTGATCAGGGGTTGGAGCCGCAGTATTGACGACCCGCCCACACATCCGCCGGAGCCAATCCCAAGCCGAGGACAAGCCGAGCACAGCTGCAGCTTGTTAGTGTGAGCCACCTTTAGCTGCTATGTTTGGCTAGAAAGACACAACAACTAACAATAATATCTCTATAACTACATTTATGATCAAATTGACACATGATCTTTTACACAG
Source organism: Sebastes fasciatus (assembly GCF_043250625.1). Taxonomy (NCBI): domain Eukaryota; kingdom Metazoa; phylum Chordata; class Actinopteri; order Perciformes; family Sebastidae; genus Sebastes; species Sebastes fasciatus. The sequence continues at coordinate 9,336,101 of NC_133802.1, forward strand.
ACTGGTGACGGTTATGGAACTTTAAAGTTACATCTCCTCTCTCGTACAATTCAGAGCCTCCGGCTGCGTCTACTTCACTCAGAGCAGCTGTCAATCACAGCTGTCAATCATGATGTCTCACCCCCCTTCTTATAGCATCAAATAACTCATTAAAACCAGACTTAACAGAACAAATGAACACTTGAACAAACATCATGCATGATAAGAACTACTTAAAATGACAGAAACCATATTTGGGAAAAATGTATTTGTCTACTTTGACTTTTTAGTTTGGCTCATGTCCCGTCTGCTTACATGAGCTATACTGCAGCCAGCCACCAGGGGGCAATCCAGATGTTTTGGCTTCACTTTTGGGGGGCTGTCATGTCGTCCATCTTTATATACAGTCTATGCCATTAACACACATTGTAGTTTATTTTGAATCAATGCCACATACACCGTCCTCACATGTTAGTATACTGTAAAACCAAAAACATAGCCGTCCTCCTGCAACCCTGCAGGCCACCGAGGAGGACTTTGTGAAGGATAAACAGGTTGTGTTTGAGAAAACTCAACTGATGTTTACTGTATTTTCTAGCTCTTATGAATGACTCATACAGGGAGGACACAGATTTATTCACCTATAGCTACTGTGTAATGTGCAAACACACACATTTTCTTTTTAAACTGATTTCTTTCACAAAGCCATTTTTCTTTTTTTTCATACCTACTCTGCTGTGCACTGTGTGCTGCTATTAATGTTGGCATGAATCATATGCCTGGTCTTTTTACCTGTTTGCTTTGGATGCGTGCACACACAAGATTGTGAAAACACGTCGATTTAGTGTGCTCTTAGTACGCAATTATAAAGTTCCTCAATAATCCCCTCACACATCTATATTTGTGCATGCTAGTACTGTATGTACATCTGTGTGTGCTTAGTGTGTGAACGCTGTTTCCGTTAACAAGCGCTCCGAGCGTAATATTGTTTAATTGTGACTCCCGGAGGTGTGTCTGTTTAGTGTGTGTGCGCGCGTGTGTGTGCACATTGTCTGCATCTGTAACTGTATGTGTACATGAAATTGCACCTGTTATTTCTGAGTTTTTATCCCCCCCTCTGTGGTAATTCTTTATTTATATCTGAGGGCACATGTTTGCGTGAATGTATATGACCTGTTATGTGTTTTTGTGTTGATATATGCACCAAACTCTTCATGCACACACGTGCGTTGCGAGTGGCATGTGCTGTTGTGGGCGTGCCTAGATCCACATCTGTATTCTGTGTGGTTGTTTATCTTGCCAGTCTTCTTGATGGTTCAGAAGAGGATCCGGCGCTGCTGGCTGTTTGTCTGTCAGTCCTTCCACATGCAGCCTCTTCCACCCCTATTAACACCTCCATTAATACTAGATCACAGATGGAAATCATCCTCTCGCCCCGCAGATGCTTTTAGATTTTGATGAGCGTTTTTATTCAGCTCCCAGGGAGCGGAGAGCAGCAGAACAACTAGTTTTATTGATAGAGGAGAAAATCGGCTGCTGCTCTCTTTCCAGTATTCTCACTTTCTCCTCGACACATATGTTCAGTTTACAGCTAAGGCTTCCCTTTAAAACCTGCTCAGGAGGAAAATAGGGTTGAACAAAAAGAAAGAGTGCAGAGGAGAAAATAAGATGATTGTGTTGACAATGAAAAAAAAAGCTAAGGGGGGCTTAGAAGGCGAAAACAAGTATATTTGTCTCATTGGCATGCAGGCCTTTCAGCTCCTCAAACTTTCAATCTTTCCAGTTGCGATCCCCATGCGCGTACTTGACAGACAAGAGACAAGCCGCATGGAATACCAAGTGGCTCTGCATGTTCATATTAGCACGCGATATATAACCGCGTATATGCGCACACATACACACATGCAAATCACCCACGAGCACAAAACACTTACGCGCAATCACATACTTACACGCACATACATCCTGATTCCATTACCCAACTGCTTGTCACTCACAAACACACATATTAACATTCATGCTCACACATACCTCCCCTCTCAGATAATCACTTGAATGCACAAACATACATACATTCACACATAAACAGATGCAAATTCCCCTTCAATCTCGCAAAGGCATACAGATATCACAAACATAAACTATTCAAACACGAGGAAAAGAATTCTTATACATACACACATTTAAGCCCCTCGCAATAAGGGACACACACAGAGCTGCTGACGCGTTACTGTACTGGATGTACAAACACATCCACACAAACACGGACACACATTGTGCTAAATGATTTGTTTCCTCCTCCTCTCTGATGCTTATGAATAATACAAGAATCTCCGGGGAACTTTTTGCTTCACATAAATAAGAATTTAGATAGAAAATTGCATTATTAATCGGTGGCTTCTGGCTTGGCTTTTCCTGTAAAGAATTCATACGGCGGTGTAAGTTTGCATCCTCACAAAAATGGGAGACCTAAAGGTGCCAATGAGTTATGAGGTAGTGGATGTCAGTGTTTGGGACGGGAGCCAGAGGTGGGTTACTGGTCATCTCAGCTACAAAAACTTGTTATGGGGTTAAATTCTTCCTTTGACACAAGCTGAGTGTTTACTGGGTTACACTCATAGACTGTAAATAAGAAGTGGACGCAGTCACCGTGACGGCACGTCGGTTTGCGGACGACGCATCGAGTTTTGAAGCCTCGAGTTTGGCATTTTGGCCAAGTGACACGAGAGGGTGGAGCTAAGTACATAAACAAAACATTGTAGGTCTTTTTTTAACTTTCATGAACTGAAAACACACTTTGAAAGTGTTTAAGTTAAGTAAGACGAAAACACGGGGGGAGAAAGAGAGGAGTGTGACATGTGACAAGCACCCTGGTCACAATTCTTTAATAACCAAATGTATCATCTTCATCCAAAATATTATGTGTTTGCCACGTTATGGCACTGTATCCAGATGCCTTCAGACTTTTTGTAGACCGGACAGGTGTTTTCTGTGTTTTGGGTTTTCTGTACTGTGTTTTCCCTCCTTTGCCCATCTACACACCTCCTCTGAATCAGCCTCGTTAGTTCTTCCCAGCCAATCAGCTCCTTTCTTGTTCACAGTGTTTTTTCCCCCCAGCCAATCAGCTCCCTGTCCATTCCTCGGCCTAATCACCTCATTTCCCTCACCTGAGCTTCTCTGCCCATCTCTCCGCCTGAACTTCATCCTCTCGTCAGATCAGTTTGTATTAATTGGTGATTTCAAACGGGGTGGTGTTTATCGTGTTTACGGGTTGGGCCCATACGAACGCCCCCTCATGTCGTATTCACGGAAATGGAAAGTTTCTGAAATTTCGGAGTTCACGACTTATGACGTGTTTTTTCATGTTGACCGAAATGACGGAAGTTATGGAAGTTATTTTTTTGGTGCATAATAAGTTAATATATTGTAATTTTAGCCGTATATTGTGTTTTTTTCCGTAATTTTATAATATGTCTGAGGAAAATGTTGATATTCCCGACGGCCTCATCTTTCTCCTCTGTCATTATGCCTTTGCATTTACTGCATTATGTTACCCACTTGCTAGAATGCTAAATTGTTAGCCTCTGTGGCTTCTAACGACAGTAGTAGTAACGACAGTAACGTTAATATTGCCGTTGCTTAGCAGCAGTGTTCTCACGACTTAACCACTTGAACGCCAAGCACATTGTGTACACGACTTCACGTGTTGTAAACACGAGCTCACGAGTCTCATTTGAAGGCACCATAAGTCCTGCTTTTCAGTTCAGTCTTTGTTGGATCCTGTATTTTGTTATGAGAGTTTTGCAGTCTTGCCTGCATTGGAGATTTAATTAAAATGATTTTCTCCAAGTTCTTGTTGTCTGTAATCTCCTGCATTTGGGTCCACCTGCTCCACTCTCCCTGACAGTGTTTATGTAAAAATCAATATATTGGTCATATGTATAGATTTTTTTTAAACTCTCAGATACAGATCCGCCTTGCTCGGGCTATACTTGAAATTCAAAAAGAGTAAAAAAAAAATCATGCTTAGACCACACTGGCAGACTAAAAACACTTAGAGTATTACAGCCCCTTCCTCTCACATCTTCACTTTCATTTTATATTTTCTCTCATTTAAGTATGTTCAATTACTGGCAACTTTCATATAATTAAACAGCCATTTTAGCCATTCTTTTTTAGTTTATTTGCATTTTTGACATTATTTTCTATATGTAGTGCTGACATTTAACTTATTTTGTCATGTCAACACTAGTGTCTGTTATAAAGTGTATCATTGAGTTATGTCATTTACACAGTTCTGTTGCTTTCTTTCTTGCGTTTCACTCTGAGGTTGAGATCAGATGAAAAAGCCTCTCCAGGTACAGCACACGTCTGCGTGGCCTCGGCCCTCAGGGGCCGCTATAAAGAACGTGTCAGAGAGGGAGACCATCTCCATTTATATGTCTCACGTGAGTGCTGCCACGCTTTTACGACTGACAGTCCCAATCAACCATAAAACTATACTGCCTTCATATGTGTTGAAACGCACACTGAAACCTACATACATGCAGAAAGAGACACATATGAACATGTGACTCTCCTATGGCTGCAGCTGGCAAACAACGAATGTAATAAAGTTCACAACACCATGAAGAAGGAAAAGGAGGAATGGAAAAGCATTTTTCTTTTTTTGCTGCATGTTATGAGTACGTTAGAATTTTTCACCCTCATTTTGTTGCGTTTTTAGAAACAAAAGCCTGATTTTGAGAATATGTGACCTTGTCTTTTAAGTACAAAAGTGCGAATTTGACACTAAAAACATTGTAACATTGGAAGATAACCACTTAATTTGTCTAACTGAGAATTCTCATATAAACTTTGGCTGAACTCTAGACTGCAATTTTGCACAGAAATGGGACTGTGGATTTCGTAACCCATTACTTACATTGAAATGGCTCTAGGAAGGGATCTCTTTGTGGACAGTATGGAAATTCGGAACAATCACAGTGACAAAAAGCACCGTCAGTGTACAATATAGCCCCTTTCCCACTGGATAAAAATCTACCCACTGACATCTGGCTTTTGTCTACATTCGGCATTCCTTCCCGGGAAAAATTACTCTGCAGTAGTCACGGGTATTTATCGGCTCCAGCTCCGGTCAGCAGTGATGGAAACATGACACCCGGGTGAACACGTTAATTTTCGCCCCTTCACCTGTCTTCTCTGTTTCATGTGATGCATGTTGAAGTGAAAATATAATAAATAAAATCAACAGGGTTAGTCTTTCCACTGTTCCAACAATCACCCACTCTGGTTTGACAGTTTGAAAGAGAGATTGATATAAAAAAATAAATAACATTTTCACTGTTTACGGATGCTGCTTCCGGAGCCGGCCGGCACGTCTGTGAAAAAACCCAGAGAAAGGCCAGTGCATGCTATACTCACAGTGGGAAAGGAGTCTATCGCCTATTTTTAGTGTGTTTCCTGTGTTAAAACTGAATATACACGCTAATTTTGGTGGAAAAAGGGTATATGTGAATATTATGTTGAGACAGACTTGAAAAATGTGTTTATCCTTTAAACAAACAAGATGCAACGTGCTAATTAGCAAACTTAAGAGGTGTCATTAGACTGATTTTTTTAAACTTTGGACAAAGCGAGGTTAGTTGTTTCACCTGTTTCCAGTGTTTATTATAAGCTAAGCCAAGATCAATGTCTCCTGGCTTTAGCTTCATATTTAGCATACAGACATGAATGTGATGTCATCTTTCTCATCTAACTCTCGCAAAAAAAGTTGAACACAGTTTCCCAAAATGTTGAACTAAAAGCAACAGACTATTGAGGCTCCATGACAAATCTATATGGGTAATTAAAAACATTACGTTCATACTAGTGTTAATTTTGTCAGCTATTTAGTCCTAGTCTTATTCATGGGTCAAATGTCCTTTTATAGTTTATTTTTTATTTTTATATTTATATCTAGTCAACCTTTTTTTTTTAAGTCTTATCTTAGTCAAAGAAAAACTTAAATTTTAGTATAGTTTTAGTCGAGGACAACTGTTTTATTCATCAGATTATATTGAAGGTTTCATTCAGTCTAGTTTAGCCAAAAATATCATCTGGTTTCTTTCTACCAAAACCCTGTTGTTGTTGTCATAGTTAAAGTTAACTTATATGTCAGTGAGTTACTCTGAGTCCTCCAGACTGTGCTCATTGTGTGCTGATGTGGGACACGCAGCACAGGACACGAAACTGCTGCATTGAAAAAAACAAAAAAAACAGTCCATAATATTTCATCTCCTCTTTTTTGTCAACAAAAATAAAGTTTTTTTTATTTTTAAACTACTATTTTAAACAATGTAATACGCAGGCTGTAATGTAAAACTTTACCAGTAAAGTGTATATATGTGCATGCAGTAGATATTTCTATTATAAATATATGAGTCTTTATTTATCTGCAGTTCCTCTCAGTATGCTTTCAGGGGGGTGGGAGTGTTGTCTGTGCGCTCACAGACAGTAGTGGGCCTTCTTAAGAGACACAAAGCCCTCGGCAGGTGCTCCCTCCCTGGCTTTGTCTCTCGTGCTCTCTGCTGTTTATTTGTTCAACTCTCAACTCACAGAGAAGTCCCCTCTCTCTTCGCCCTCGGGGGGGAAACAAAGAGCAGACGCACAAAGACAAGACTGCCCCTGCATCCTGGCAGCAACAAAGCCAAGCTACACATGTCAGGGATGGCATGGGATGGAATGGCAGGTGTTCCATGGACGGGAAAAGTGGAAGCCAACTTTTCTCCCCTTTTTTTTTTTTTTTTTTTTTTACTTCTCTTGAAGTTGAAGGACAGAGGCAGTCAGTGCAGAGGTTCAACCATTAACCAGCACACACTGATGTCAAACAAATGTGCAAGCATGTGCAGATGCATGTGCACATCTATCACTTTTGGCACTTGCCAAGGTGAGAGGTCAAACCTTTTTTTGTGAAATGTAACCTGCTGTTGAATTATCAAAGTGCTAAAAGTGAAATTTTAGATGTAAGTGAAAGACAAAAGTAAAAGCACCATTTCACAGAATGATGTATGTGCAGAGTTTGAGAGAATACTCTTTTCACCTTCATCTGCTGAAGGGCTAAAGTTCCTCTATTATGTAGACGTACCAGCTGGATTCTGTGACATCACAACTAGTTTGGAAGCCAATCTTGGTCCAATATGCAACTTAGACAAGTGTGAACTTAAACTGAGACTTTTGCTCGAGTAGAACACATCTTGGGTTCAGTACTTAAATTTTTTTTAAATGGACACTATTTGCATATTCATAAATAGTATATTTTTCATTGAGGGAGAAGGACAAGCTGTCATTTTAAGACTTCTTCCATTGCCTCATCATAACTCGTTTGCCCTTTAGGGCTCCATTCTTGCAACAACTACTGTATGAAAAGCAAAGCCAGAAGCCGCTGATTAATAATGCAGTTTTAAGACTATTTATTGAGGTAATTTAACTTTTTTGTGTGAAAAAACAAACACAAATAGTGTCTGATATAGAGTATTTTTTATATACCTCACATGTGTCTGGAGGGGATATTTAATCTCTAGTCATTAATAATTAATAATTACATACAGTCATGCTACTGGAGATATTAAGAATAGCGTTCGTTAAAAGTTAAAACTGTTTTTGCAGGAAAACATATTAGATCTATTTTTTAAAAGAATAAACAATGGGGCAGAGGGTAAATCCTTGTTTCTGATTGGCTATGCCTGCTCTGACATACATGTGATTAATCATGTGATCATTTGAGATTACTCCTACACTTGTGAGTTGTCTTATTCTTTAATTTGAGCAAAAAACTTTTACAACCAACATTACAACAGATTGCAAATGTATTAACCATAACGTAACCATAAGATATGAGTTTAACTCGGTGACCGGCGCATCTGCGATCTCATTTGAACTCTGGAATTTGTTTTGTTACGAATACATTTCGGCTAATTGGGGAATTTGACCGCTCGTGATTTGACACATGGACCAGAATGATATTCCTGGCATTAGTGCCTTGGCAATATGGACCAATACACCCAGGATCAATACTTTGTCAATATTTGTTTTTCTGGCTCTGCATTTGTATGTGTGTGTACGTGTGTGTATGTGTGTGTGTCTCTGTGTGTGTGTGTGTGCACGCACGCGTCTGTTTGCATGTGGA